>NC_136265.1:185256394-185456394 GCF_964187855.1 Myxine glutinosa
TGCGAGCACAGGGAGCAGAGAAAATACACAAAAAACAACAACACTGCAACAACAGCTTCAACTTAGGTTGAGGTTGAGGGTTCACACAAACGCTTTGCTTCTCGCAAAGCGTCCGCCAATGGGAACTAGAGGGAGGGAGAAGGAGCGGGAGCAAGATACAGGTAGCCAGAATGGAAATGAGGGACAATGAGGGACAGTGAGGGAGTGTCGGTATGCAATTTTCATCCAATCGCCATCTTTCATAATAATTCTGGACCGGCATGAGATGGCGTTGTCTGTCATTAATTTATATGTTGATCGAACGATTTTTAGGTGTTATAAAATGGTGGGAATATATTTTTTTCCCTTCTCCTCTCCCCTTTTTTTTTTTTTTTTTTTTTTCCCCCTTACTTTGGACGCACGGCTTTCGTCCTACACAATTTCGTTTAATTTGTCTAAATCCGACCAGCCGTTCCAAAGATATAAGCCGTTTTGTCGCGATACCATAAATTGGAATGGGGGAAAAGATATATATAATGCCATTGTCCGCTTCCTTTCCTCCGCCAAGCGAGTCGCCTACCATTTGGGCAGGCAACTCAAAAGTACGTTGTAAGTGCTACACAGGTGTACGAGTGTGTAAACGAGTGTACAGGCCTTACACGACTTGGAAACAGATGGTCCCATGGTGCAATCATGGTCCACCTGCTCCCAGTTCACAGCAAGGCCCTTAATAACCAGCGTATTCGTGTGACTACGCACTAATCTTCGCAAAGATGCAGTCTCAATTACACAGGCGAATGCAGGCAGACATTCGCTTCGCTTCGCGCACATCAGTGGCGCGTGTCAGAAGAATTACACAGCGCAGGAAAAATACGTATTTACAGAAATCATTAGAAAAACACGAATAATAGCTACAATCGTTTGTCGATGTTCCATCCGTGACTTCGTTTGCTCATTCACTATTCCTAAATCGATATCAAGGATCTCGATCATTCCCCGGCGTACTAACTTCCGCATTTGTAATGAGATTTCAACAGGATTACGACTCAAAGGAAAAAGGAACGAGCAGACATTTTGTAGGACTATCGTTACAAAATCGTTACATCATTACATTTATTTACAAGGTACCTCAAAATACATCTTAATCACACAGTCATTGGTTCTTTGAATAAATCATAGCACCGGGAGAGCCAGCTCAAAAAAATGGATCTTTATGATTATTCAGCACCCTAGTAATTGGTTCTCTGTGTACTAATTAATTACACAGCACCCAGGCCCCGCTCATATGGATCCTTTGTGTCGCGAGCACAGCACCTGAGCAAAGGGTCCCATCTATATTTTCCTTATCAGGGCTTCCGTGCACCAATGGTGCGTGGGGAAGCCCAAACACCAAATCCTCCATGTATATACAAAATAACTATTCCCAGGTTCGTAAATCATACTGGACAAAAAACAAGACACACTTACCTTTAAAGATCTTGTATGTGTCCAATTGATCCCAGCGGTGCCTCCATATTGTTCGGGAATAGTTATTTGACTCAGGAAGCTACGATATGACCAAACAGCGTTTACCAAAGCAAAGCTTTATTAGTTAATAATTCACTTGTTTCAATATAATAAAGAACTACAATACTATAACGAATTTAGTAATTCAAGTCGTTGGTTCTTCTTTGTTCACCGGTGCTCTCCTGGCGCTATTTCCCGTTGCGTACTCGTTCGTTCCATTTGGGCAGAGATTCTGATGACAAGTGCTGCTGACTCAAAGTTTGCTCCTGTTTATATGGGCAAATTGGAGTTAATCCTCCGTGCGCTAAAGCTCCTTGGTCATCCACAATCGCCTCCCTGCTGGGGAGTTTCTTCACCCTCTTTGCATCCCGATGTCCAAAACAAATAGTGCGGGCTTGGGAATGTGTGTTAGCCCGGGGTCGTAATAAAGGTGGACAAAGGACTCCCAGCTTCGACAGAGCGAGATACATTCCTGACATTCTTACGACCACCTGCTCGTACCTGCTTCGTTACCAGTTCCAACCAATGAGTTACACTGAGTTACACTTCCACAAAACCAATAAATTCCGCATTCATGTGCCACCTGTAGGCGAACATCAAGCATGGACAGCAGGTTCGTGAAGGACCTCCATGAAAAACGTTCCCGTTTGAATGGTTCTATACCCAGTCAATGGCAAATCTGCGTTTGGTGATCTGCGAATGTCACGCTTTGAAAGTAGAAACCCTCACGTCATTTCATCATTCACTTGAAGCCAATATCTCTATTTTCAAACAGCATAACTCCAATCATAAATTAAATAGCACTAGTAGTGAGATACCCGTGCTATGCACGGGTGGGAAGCCAGAAGCAAACAGGAAATGCAGATACGGAACAGTGAATGCGAATGCATGAAACCAATAAATTCCACATTCCTGTAGCACCTTCAGTCGCACGTCAGACCTGGACAGCAAGTTCGTGAAGGACTTCCATGAAAAACGTACCCGTTCGCAAACAAACTGAAACATCGATCGTGGTTCCGTGGCAAATCTGCATATGGCGATCCGCGAAGTTCACGTTTAGAAAGTAGAAACCATCATGGCATGTTGTCATTCACTTGAACTCGGTCTCTTTTTTCATTCCAAACAGCATAACTCCAATCACAAATTAATCACAAAATAAACTTTTAACAACATTGTTAATGTTTCCTTCATTGTAAAAACTACCAAGTCAACAATTTAAAGGATTTTGAGCCGATAGGTGTTACGGCCTCGGCAAGATCGATGGAGACAGCGATCTGTTAGCTTATACACCGCCCAAATAGCTATGTGGAATTCTCTCATGTAGATATTAAACCCACGTCGTTTGAACTTTGGCCGAGGTCATTATTTACTTTTAATGATGTTCATATACGAATGAAAAAGAAGATAATTGGTTTTGGGTCGTCCTTTCTGCATATCTCATGGGATTGTGAGTTGGAGAGACGGTCGTGATGGCAGGGAGGGGGTTGGCATTCTCTCAAGCAGGGATTCAACTCACGTCCTTATAAAAGGTCTTTGTCCGAGGTCACCGAGTCCGATCGGTGCAGCTATGCAGCGATCGGTGCAGCCGTTTGTGCGGCACCCGGGAAAATAACGTTATGCGGGAGTCCAAACCTGAAAATGCTGGAGGCCAAAGCCGAAATTGGTAAAACAATATAGCCTATTTTACTCTAGTCTCGGGGATCCCAGGATTACCCACCCAAAATATCGTTGCGATCGGTTCAGTCGTTTTTGCGGTACCTTCAAACGAACGAACGGATGGACATTTGGTGAATTATAGTAATATTCTTATACAAAATGTACTTTTACCAACACTCGTGGCATAACAAATATTTACATATGTGCTGACGTTACATCCGGATGTGGAGAAGTTCCGTACATTGGAAATTCTAAATCACAATTTTATTCACTCAATTCCAAACGTCATTCCAATTATAAATTGATAATTTTAACAAAATACTGTGTTGAATGACGATTGTATTGAGATATCAAACCAGATCATTATCGTGATGTGTTCACTTCTGGATTTGGGGCAGGTTCGTATCGTGTCGATTTCAAAATCATAATTTTATTGAGGAATTTATGAAACTTCTTTCCTACCTTACAACATCCGTTGGGACCCCAAAACATTCCACAGAAGGTTTGGCGGGGCGAGCCCCAAAACTGAGGGAGTAGTTTGGGGACGGACGGACGGACAGACACTCCTGTTTTAATATATAAGTATATATATATATAAATACAACCTCCTGACACTTAACTATCAAATATTCATTGTTAAAGGTTGTTGTTCTGCCAGGTATTTCCATTCATGAAAGACAAGAAGACTTTAAAGCAGCATATTTGCAGTTCCCTACAGGAAATCCACTCCCTCATCTCATATTCAGGGGTGTTTGACATACTTGTCATTTGCAGGTTGTTGGCAAGAGTGAGCAACTCTGGGTATGAAATCCATACCAATCAGTGAAGAAAGAACCGTCTTTAACCACATGGCTAAACAACCAGCTACAATGATGAAATTATGATTTAAAAAGAAAACATGCCTGTGTTTGAAAAAAAATCGTGCATGTCTGTCCCTTCTGTTAAATGGAACAGAAAATCCCTTGGCCATGGAGAAAATTTATACACAAGTTTGCTTCTTCATCCCATCATGCCCTTCTCCCCCTCTTTCCACTCACCTGCCATCCATGACCGATGGAAATCAGTCCTTAATTATTATTTTTTTTCCACATTCAGAAGCAGTGCAGAAAAGGTTGGTGTGTCCACCATTCTTTCTGCAATTAATATATCTGAGAGACTCCAACACTATCAATGAAATTTGGTCATGTACATTGTACATGAATTATAAAGATGCCATATTAGTGTTGGCTGACATGTTTTTAACTTAAAAAGGATCCATTTTTCTGATTCTTTATACTTTGAAATATTTTTGTCATTCTTCCAATTGAATGGGAAGCTGCTGAAAGTAAAAGAGTTCATTAAAGCAAAGAAAAGAAACCATTGCAACAGAACAAGTAATGAGGAAGAAAGTGTTGATCGTAATCCAGATGAAGTTTGGCTTTGACAAGTTTTTATACTTTGTCTCTGAGGAGACTCACAATAAATGGTACATTGTGTGTGGTTAAGGAGTTGGTGGTTAAGGCCTAAAGGGAGATAGAGATATGGGTTAAAGATGAGCTTTTGAAAGAATAACAGATTAGGCCCTTAACATTGTAAATATATTCTTTTGTACAGAATGAAGAGACTTGAGAAGTTGCCCTTGGCCTTGCAAATAAAGATTGCTTATTTGTGGTGATCTTTTTTTTCTTTTTTCTTTTTTGAAGTTGGTGACATTTTTGGTTACCTTTTGTAGAGGTTGCCATTGTTCGGTAGCCTTCCTTATGGAACCAGTCAAATGTGATTATAAAAGCATGGAGTGTTATGTTAAACATTATTAATTTTCAGGATGATGTACTTTTGAATCCTTCTTGACAAATTGGGTTTAACTTAGGAGGTTTATTGATTTGGAGAAAGCCTTTGATCTTCTTCAAATCCTTTAATAGGGTGCAGAATAGGTATATTCCAGTGAATTATGAAATTAGAGCTTTAGCAGGCAGGTACATAGTGCATGGGTAAAGCTCCATCCATATAGCACGGACCTCCATATTTTTGTAAAGACCCATTCAGAGGTTTCCCCATTTTCGTCATTAGAAAAGCATGCCACGATTTTTTGGGAATTGTGGTGCGTTTCCGAAATGCTGATTCGTTTCTTAACCGTGTAGATTTGTGTCGGAAGTTATCCAGGTATAAAAACTTCCAAGCCGTTACTGTGATCTATTTTTCCTTCTATCCTGACAAGTGCCACAGTCCCCGCTGATGAGAAACATTCCCATAACATGATGCTGCCACCACAATGCTTCACAGTAGGGATGGTGTTCTTTGGGTGATGTGCTGTGTTGGGTTTGTGCCAAATGTAACATTTTGCATTTAGACCAAAAGGTTCCATCTCGGTTTCATCAGACCACAAAACGTTTTGCCACATGACCAGAATCTCCAGACTAGTTTTGTGCATACTTAAAACGAGACTGAAGGTGGGATTTTTAGCCGCGTCGCTGACGCTGGTCATAGAGTGCCCTCTGCTGTTGTTGTTGTTCTTCTTGTTCTTGTTCTTGCAGAGAAGACAAAACCTCAAAGCTCCACCCATTCTGGGAGAGGCTTCATATAAACAAATATCCACCATTTTATTAACTCGCATAGCTTTGAGGCCTGTTTTGTAGGCCCGTGGTGTCTTCCTCTCTCACACAGTTTTATTTCAAATCAAATTCGATATATCATTTCATTTTTCACTGTCGCTAACATAGTTTTTGACTCGGTTGAAAAAAAACGGGAAGAAAATCCGATGAAAGTTGCCCTTTATAGAACGAAATGAATTCTCAAAGGCCTGTAACTTCAAGTCCATTGAGATTTTTTTTTTTTAAATCGCGGCATGGTCAGTCATACACCGCCCGAAATAACAGATGGGAAAATGCCGAGATATATATATTTTGTTTAAATCGCGGCATGGTCAGTCATACACCGCCCGAAATAACAGATGGGAAAATGCCGAGATATATTAAAAATTCGTCCATTTGATGACAATCGTCACGATGAAATATTTAATTTATACGTCGTCACAATAATGTGGAGAGAGGAGCATAGCTTCGTTCACGTGTCGCCACATACGGGAAATTGCCGAGATATATATTTTTTAAATCGCGGCATGGTCAGTCATACACCGCCTGAAATAACAGATGGGAAAATGCCGAGATATATTAAAAATTCGTCCATTTGATGACAATCGTCACGATGAAATATTTAATTTATACGTCGTCACAATAATGTGGAGAGAGGAGCATAGCTTCGTTGACGTGTCGCCACACACGGGAAACTGCCGAGATATATATTTTTTAAATCGCGGCATGGTCAGTCATACACCGGCTGAAATAACAGACGGGAAAATGCCGAGATATATTAAAAATTTGTCGCCACACACGGGAAATTGCCGAGATATATTTTCACTTTGCACAAAAATAACATCAAGTAATCAAATCAATAGGAATGTCCTGTGCCTATAACATGGACGTTATAGGCACAGCTGCATCTAGGCATTGTGTAACATCGACGCGGCTTTTGTTTTAATTAAAACTTTTTGTACTTGTTTTGAGTAATGGCTTCCATCTTGCCACCATACCGTACAGGCCAGACTTGTAGAGTCCTTGGGATATTGTTGTCACATGCACACAGTGACCAGTCTTTGCCATAAAGGCCTGCTGCTCTTTCAAAGTTGCCATTGGCCTCTTGGTGATTGTCTTGACTGTGCTCCAAGGGATAGTCAAGGCCTTTGAAATATTTTTTATACCCCATCCCCTGATCTGTGCCTTTCCACAACTTTAGCCCGGAGGTCTTTTGAAAGCTTACTGGTGCTCATGGTTGTGTCTTTGCTGTAAAATGCACTACCCAGCAGAAGAAACCTACAGGAACAGCTGATTTTATTCTGAAATAATCAGAATCACTACAATTTAACACAGGTGGAGGCCAATTCACTTGTATGATTTTGAAGGTGACTGGTTACATATGAGGTAATTTACAATTGCCATTATAAGGGGGGTGGACACTTATCCAACCAAGATATCTGGTTTTGTATTTTTAGGTAATTTTCTGAAATTTGTAGAATTTGTTTTTCACTTGGAAGTTGTGGGTTACGATGTGTAAATAAAGGTGGAAAAAAGTCTGATTTAATGCAATTTAATTCCGGGCTATGTGGCAACAAAAGGTGAAAATTGTGAAAGGGGGGTGCAGACTTTCTATAGGCACTGTACGATGATGATGACCACTCCTTTTTGTATTGTGATGATGCATAAGGCTGCTGAAGCAGTTTCTTGGTTATTAGGCACAATCCTGGATGGGTCGCCACTGCATCACACAGAATTCTTGAATAGCTCATTCATCCCAGCAAGCTGGTAATCATTTTACTGACCTCGGAAGGATGACAGGCTGAGTAAACCCATCTGGTGTTAATTCAATGGAATGACAGGTGCTTGAACTCTGGGCCCTAAGATCTCAAGCTAGCCACCTGAACCATATAAACTGATAGTCAGGTTCACTATGTCAATAAATTATATTTCGTTCAAAATCATGGTAGATTAGCAAACCTATACATTTTTGGAAAGGTTATAGCATAAGGAAACTAAAAATCAATGTTTACATTTGGAGAGATACCTGTATGGCGGCCATTTTGGATTTTCAAAATGGCCACTGTAAAATACATATTTTGTTCTATTTCTGCCTCTAATTACCCTAAAAACCTTTTAAAATATACTAAACCTATATTTTCAGGGACAAGGAATCCAATGAAAGTATCAAATTAGTGCTATGGGGAATGGTAAGACACGAATCAAAGGTTTTGAATTGCCAAATACTGTCTTTATATTCGCGATAAGTTGCATAATCAAATACATGTTATCATTTTGTACAGGCAGTTAATAACATCAAAATGTGTCACAATAATTCATATCACCAAACATACACAGGCAGTCAGCAAAATCATATATACACATGCAGTCAGTATAACTTCACATCTACACAGGCAGTCAATGACAAAATATACACAGGCACTCAGGCAGTCAATGGCATCAAACATACACGATTACAGAATATGCCATTTAGAGTTCGTTATCACTGTCCTGTGTGTCGTATCCGACAATATAGTCCGCATCGTTTTCACAGTCCGTTCCACACAAGCAAAGGTCGGTCAAATTGATTGGCAAATCAAATTGGTCGAATGGTCGATCGAATCGAATTCGATGAATCGGTCGAATGGTCGATCGAAGCGATTGGTCGAATGGTCGAATTGGTCGAATGGAATTGGTCGATTGGTCGAATTGGTCGAATCGAATTGGTCGGAATTGGCAAATGTAAACATTGATTTTCAGATTTTCCATGTAATAACGTTTCCAAAAATGTATAGGTTTGCTAATCTACCATGATTTTGAACGAAAAAACATAGTGAACCTGACTATGACTTCTGTAAGATGATGCAGAATCATCTTTAGATTAATTATTGATTCACTGGCAATTAATGACAGATATATATTTCATCAGCTTCATGATGACATTTATCGAAAAGAGCTGGGAGTGAAAAGAGAAAACCATGCTCACACTTCAGTATCTTTTTCAATTTTTTTTTACAAATCTATATCAATGATAATAAATTTCAGACCAAATTATTTGTCAAATGTGAAACCTTTCCATTCCACATTGTATGATTGTTTTTTTTGGACAGCAACATTGCTAAAAAAACTACTTCTTCGATGGTGCATTTACAGGTGAAACAACCAGAACAGTGAGAGCAACTAAACACAGCACAAAACTTATCAATAGATTAAAACAACCCATCAGAAGTATACTTATACAGGGCGTTATGGTTAGCAGATTAAAACAAGTGTTCTTTAAGGTCACAAAACGACATCAAATAGGATATATTAAATGCCATAAACACGGTATAAAGATTACTAATGAAGCAAGGGTGTTGTTGGCAGACCTTGTGCACCCTGCAGAAGCCTGGGGAGAGCACAGACAAAGCAGAGGGTGCAAGACCAGAAAGGAGGTGGTAGAATATGGAGAGACCAATGACCTGTCTGTGAGGTGAAAGTGATATTTATCATGGGAGATTCCAATGATCATGACGGAATTGGTTTCCACGGCACCCAGCTGAGAAAGCTGTGATGCAGGGGCACCAGTCCAAAAGGAAAAGCAGTACTCCATAAAGCTGTGACTGAAGGTCTCGTCGGTGGATAAGAGTTCAGGTGTGCCAAAGATGGACTTTGCATGACAGAGGATGTCCGATTGGTGACTGGCTTTGGAGGCCAACCTAGAGGTGTGGTTTCACCGAGAAAGATCAGGGCTGATAGTGAAGGTTCTGGTAAGTGATTGAGTGACTGAACTTCGACAAGGGGATTGTTAAGAAAGTAGATCGGGAGGGTTTGCCAGAGTTTCCTTTCGGAGAGAGAGAGTGTGAGATTTCTCAAGATTGAAAGACATATTCCAAGTGTTTGACCAGCTCGTGGTTACATCAGGGTTTGTAGAGAGGGAAGAGGCAGCTACTGCCTGCACATCTGAAGGATGGGGGTGTTCTGGTAGAGGGTGGATTCAGCAGTAAATAGATGAAAAGGATTTTCCAGAGGCAGAGAGATCGTTAATGAAGTTTAGGAATAGGTCTGGGCCCATAACACTACAGCCTTAACAGGCAGAAGAGATGAAAGGATTCTGTTGTGTGCTAAATGATGGGTATGAGGGTAGAGGAAAGTAGTAGGGAAATGGGGGTTCTAAAACACACCCAATTTTACATGTAAGTGAATGGGGAAAGTGCAACTTATGAGCCACCCACCAAAAAACATCCGGAAATTTCTCCCTCTTCCCCTGGCATACCAACGAATATTTATTCACAAGCCACGCCCACGTTTTCCATTGTACTATTGATCAAACCCTAAAAAATCCTCCCATTTCTTCCACTTTCAAATGAACCTATTATCAAATATTAAATCCTCAATAGAACAACTATTACACTTACACTTATCTTAACTCTTATGTTTATCTTAACACTTAAATTATCTTAACACTTATATTATCTTATCACTTATCTTAATACTTATATCCATAAGGGACACTATCAATTCCATTGTCTAAAATAAACCTCTTATCATCAAAAGCCCCCAATGCCTTCTTATTTACCTCCTCTGTATATAGTTGATGTTTATAACTTCTTATTGTATTCATTTTTCTCTACTCTTCTTTCTTTAAGGTTAAACAGTTGTAATAATGTTCAAAGTTTATTGTTTCATTGATTACATTTTTCTTTACCACTTTAACTTTTTATCACTCTTTTCAATATTATTATCAATAAGCATAAGCCTTTGCTCTCAATCCCACACATTCACTCATTAATCTTTCCACCCAATTCATCTTAAAACTTTCCAATAACCTTTTTATTCTTTGTAGAGAATCGTTTGTTATCTGATTTATAATTGCTTGTATCATAAATATCATCATCCTGAGACATATCCTTATAAATATCTTCCGTATTGATTTTCAAAATAAAGCTGTCTGTATCCATACAAAGTAAATTTATATTATTCACATATTTCTTCTTTAAATTGTTGTAAAAGTAGTCATACATTAATAATTTTAAGTCAAGAATGAGATAAGTAGAGTAAGAATAAGATAAGAATAAGATAAGTAAAAAATTGATGTTCCTATATAAATAGGTTTATCCATTTCAATACTCTTTTTAATCATATGAACAGCACAAAAGATCTCTGAAAACACCTCTACTCTTTTAAAACTTGGTTTATTAATTAATTTAGATGCTTGTTACCAAAATTTTGCCAGTCTTATGTTTTGTCTATTCCTAACATTTTCCATAGTTTTTCCAAATACAGCATTATTCATTAATTTATAAAAGTCCTTCTCAAAATCTGTTTTTGCTTACGTTCTCCTTTTTGTATTAAAATCAATATAGGTCTTCAACCAATGACTTTGTTTAAATTCTAAAATTCTATGAATTTTCTTTGCTCTTAACCCAGCAGATAAATATTATTGTCTTAAATTCCTTTGATGTAAAACATAATTCTCTTTATCATAAAATGCAGTAAGTAATTTTTCTGTTGATTTGCCCTCTAGTAAGAAATTATTGTTGATAACTGCTAAGCCATTCCTTTCTCAGACTTTCTTTATCAGGCGCATATGGTAGGTCGTTATGTTTGTTATGGAGTTCTGGATATTTCAAATCAACCTCAAAATAATATCCAACTTTAGTTTTATCAAATTCTTTTTGAGAAGATATAACGATGTCTTGTAAAACTTTTATATTATTATTGTCGTGTGATTCCCCTCGGTGAAGACCGGGAAATCATGGATAGCAAATCGAGCGTCATGTGAGGCATTATTCAATAGCGGATTTTACTATACAAGCACGGGAGGAAGAGAGAAGAAGAAGAAGCAGGAAGATTTTACCTGTCGGTCTCGCACGGCAGCCTTCAATCCTCCAGGAAAGTAAGTCAACCAAAAACGGAATTAGAATGTACAAAAAGAACAGGTTTATTAACGGAACCCGAGAACAATAACTATGGTTCCTATTCGGAGCGCTCCCACACCAGACGTATTAAACACACAAGGGAATATTTAAATGAACATAACCGTTGTGTGATTTATCGTGCACTCAACTCAATGGTGCATTGCCAGCGATCGTCCAGTCCGAGCGCGCACTCCGGTGTTGGCGGGAAGTAGGCCTCAATCCGCCTCGTTCGCGTGCTGCTGGGCCTCACCGGGCGTCCCGCTCACCCTGGCCTTGTGGTGTTCCAGCGGCAAGCCGCCCTCGTCCACGCGCAATCACTCGCGATGTCCGGAACCAAAGGAGAGAGTCGATGGCTGAGGAAGGCGTAAGGGGCAGCAGGAGAAGAAGGGAAGAGAGTCCAAAGCGAGGAGAAGAACGGCCGGGCACGAAAGGATCCAGAACGAGACGGGAGGTCCAAACGAGAAGGCAGTCCAAACGAGAGGACAAAATGCTGGCCAGCGAGTCCTTTTATCGCTCGTCTCGTGACATCACCAGCACTTTTCACCAATGGCAGCCTCACTTCTCTCTCATGCCATCGGTCGGTGGCCAATCAATATGTCGCTTCTTGCTCCCTTCCTTCCACCAATCGGAGGGAAGCTTCTTGCCCCGCCCCTGGCCAATCACCAGTCCTTCCTTATTCTGCCAATCGGTGGCCTTCATCCTGCCTCGTGTCTTCCTTCCACCAATCAGTGGCCAGCTTCTTGCCCCTACCTTGACCAATCACGAGTCCTTCTGGGCGTGGCTCTCGGCCTGCCTGAGCGATGAGTGTTGCTATTCAAGTCTGTGATGTAGCTGGCTGCGATTCTATCAGCAGCACCCCGAACTGGCTTCCGGTGAGTTTTATTGTGGGGAATTTAAGTAGTGTGTATGATGTAACTAATGGGCCTGCCTAGTGCCTTTGTGCGTTACCATACGGGACAATGGCTGGATCACAGGTCTCACAAACGGGGGAATTAGCATAATCCCTACTCTAGTTAGCACAAGGATCATCCTTGTATGATCACAAAGATACACTTAATCCGACATCCGGGCTGGACAGGTCCCTGCTTATGTGCATTGAGATGGTTCTTCTTCACGACAGTTGGAGCATGATACCTACACAGATCTACCTGATCTATACATCACTCGACCCCAAAATTCATAACATTATTTTATTTTACCCATTTAAGTTTTCCATAAGGTAAAGCTTGAGGCATAGCCCATCCATACAAATTGTTAGCATCGTAATACAATAAGTAAGAACTATCTTTTTTAACATAATAGTTAGGAAGATATTTGTAGTTTGCTTTGGCATATCTCTTTGAACATACTTGAGATATTCCACCTCTTTTAGCCCTTCTATCATCAAAAACATATCTATATCACAGATTCATTCCAAATCCTGTTTAGTCATTGCTAACATGGCACTCCAAGCCATTCCTGGGGCTGGGTAATAATGAGCGGGGTCTAAGCCATAGGAATATTTATTATGACAGACGGTTCTAAAAGTCTCAAATACATCAGCCAATAAGAAAACATCAGTTTTAAGATACAAATCATGATATGCCCCAAGGTTCTTTATAGTAAACTTTTTCCAAATATTTTGTGCTTGAGTATAATTTTTTATCAGTGATATGACTTTTATTTAACTAATGATAGAATTTCTCTTTAGAGGGAAGTTGTGTTTCTTTAAAGCTCTCAAATGAATCCATATAATCATAAGGATATATCCCCTTTTGTGATAGGAGTTCAATCTCTTCTTGAATTGAAATATGTGACTTAAGATTTGGAAAGTTTTAAATATTTGATACCAAGTCAGATAATGGACTTGACATAAATTTGAATGTGTCAAGAAATATAACATGAGTTATGGGTGATGTATGAATTGTTTTTGTGAATGAGATGTATTTTTGGTTTGTGTTAGGAATGGCTCAAAATGCTTGGTATCCACTGGTTTTACTCAATTTTTTATAAATAGATGTGTGTCATAGTGAGCATTGTTGTGAAGAAAGACTGGAATGAAAGAGGGAAGTTTAAAATTGAGATTACAACTTTGAAGAGGCGGACCTCTGTATTTACCAGTGAGATGACAATGGTCTCTTACCTTTGGACCTTCAATAATTTCCTCCACACAAATATGACAGATATTATTTTTCCTAAATTTCCTTTTCTCTTAATTTGTTAAGCCCATTGGCTTATAGGCTTTCCCCATTATTTTGGTTAATCGAACACAGTCCTTTTCCAGTCGTCTAACAAACTCTTCTGAAGCATCTTCTCCTCCATAAAGCTCTAACTTGTTGTATTCATCATCAATAGATGATTTGATATAAAAACAGAAACCACAAGGCGTATGTTTTTTTATATTTTTTGTGTATGATTGATCTGGATTTGGAGAAGCAGTATCGATCTTTTCAAGGATACTTTCAAAATCAGTGTATATCACAAATGGATGTTTTATAGATTTGTTGAAATCTTTGAATGATATGTTTGAACCGACTTTTGGCATATTAATTGCGGTTGATTTATGATTACTACAATATTTTGAATGTTGGTTTAATCGTTTTTTCGTGTGAAAGAAGTTGAGACATCGCTTACAGGGATATGTTTTATTAGTTATATTAACTACTTGAGATGTGGTTAATCTTGATAAAATTTTTATGGAAGCATAATGTGAATTTTCTTCCGAACTATAACACAGAACATCAATGAGTGTTTTTTGTTTTGTTTGTTTTTTGTATACAAGATCGAGGCCCGTGAAAGAGCTAACATTATTCACACAAAAAGTCAAACCGACACACAGAACACAAAATAAGGGGAGCGGTAGACAAGAATGGGAGAGAGGGGGAAGGACACAAACACAACATTTGAAAGCAGGGACATCGAGAGATCTGTGGGAGCGAGAGGGCTTGGAGGGTGGGGGGGGGGGGGTGGGAGAGGTATAAAACATATGGACACTGCAAGGACTCCCAGGAAAGAAGTTGGAATTTCAAAAAAGTGTATCTGGGGTGAAAATTAGCAGGGGTAGAAAAGATCAAGGTTTTGGATGGGGGAAGATAAGAGATGGTGGTGAACAGCTGTTTTAAAGATCTGGAGGGAGGAGTGGGATTGAAGAGAGTGAGGGAGTTTGTTCCAGAGGCAGGAGAAAAGGGGAATGAAAGAGTGAAGGTGAGCAGAGAGCCTAGATTTTGGCAGTTTACCATAAGAGGGTTGCTGGCAGATCTTGTGTGACCTGTAGGAATATATGGGGGACAGAGCACAGAGAGAGCTGGAGGAGCAAGGCCGGAGAGGAGTCGGTAGAAGATAGAAAGACCACCAACCTGCCTGCGGTGAGTGAGTAAAAGGCCCTCGGAGTTTGCTTCATCGCAGGAGATTCCAATGATTCTGAAAGCTTTGGTTTCAACAGCGTGAAGCCGAGCTAGGTGTGATTTTGTTTCATCATTTTTATAAATATTAGAAATTTTTAATACCTGAACTTTGTTTGTATCCGTTAATCCATATACATTAACAGATAGATTATTCATTTTCTCAAACATTGGAATATCTGTCAATGACATTGGAGAGTTCTAATCTTTAACATTAAGTTCATTAATATATGGTAAGTAATGACCTAACCTGTTAGGATTAAGTTTCTGTGGGTAAAGGTGAGCAAGAACAGGGTATAGAAAACATTTATTATCATTATTTTTAATATTAACAACAGCTCTTTTAAGCTCGATCTCTTTTGGTAAATTAATATAAGAAGAAACACTAAGAGGGTCTGATTTCAAGACGTGTATATCTAAAACGATTATTTTTTAGCCGTGTCGCAGACGCTGGTCATAGAGTGCGCTCTGCTGTTGTTGTTGTTCTTCTTCTTCTTCTTCTTCTTCTTCTTGCAGAGAAGACAAAACCTCAAAGCTCCACCCATTCTGGGAACCATAGCTCCACCCATTCTGGGAGAGGCTTCATATAAACAAATATCCACCATTTTATTAACTCGCATAGCTTTGAGGCCTGTTTTGTAGGCCATTGATGTCTTCCTCTCTCACACAGTTTTATTTCAAATCAAATTCGATATATCATTTCATTTTTCACAGTCGCTAACATAGTTTTAGACTCGGTTGAAAAAAAACGGGAAGAAAATCCGATGAAAGTTGCCCTTTATAGAACGAAATGAATTCTCAAAGGCCTGTAACTTCAAGTCCATTGAGATTTTTTTTTTTTTAAATCGCGGCATGCTCAGTCATACACCGCCCGAAATAACAGACGGGAAAATGCCGAGATATATATATTTTGTTTAAATCGCGGCATGCTCAGTCATACACCGCCCGAAATAACAGACGGGAAAATGCCGAGATATATATATTTTGTTTAAATCGCGGCATGCTCAGTCATACACTGCCCGAAATAACAGACGGGAAAATGCCGAGATATATATATTTTGTTTAAATCGCGGCATGGTCAGTCATACACCGCCTGAAATAACAGACGGGAAAATGCCGAGATATATTAAAAATTCGTCCATTTGATGACAATCGTCACGATGAAATATTTAATTTATACGTCGTCACAATAATGTGGAGAGAGGAGCATAGCTTCGTTCACGTGTCGCCACACACGGGAAATTGCCGAGATATATATTTTTTAAATCGCGGCATGGTCAGTCATACACCGCCTGAAATAACAGACGGGAAAATGCCGAGATATATTAAAAATTCGTCGCCACACGGGAAATTGCCGAGATATATTTTCACTTTGCACAAAAATAACATCAAGTAATCGAATCAATAGGAATGTCCTGTGCCTATAACATGGACGTTATAGGCACAGCTGCATCTAGGCATTGTGTAACATCGACGCGGCTTTTGTTTTAATTAAAACTTTTTGTACTTGTTAATTAACGAATCCACTACCGACCACACTATTATCAACATCCAGTTCTTGTCGTTGGAGTTCATCATAATCATCACATACGAAGAAATCTTGGAATGATGTGATATATTGTAGTTTGGGTTTGTTCTCATATATGGTGTTTCTTCATCACCTTATCATGTCATAAGCAATTTTACTCCCATATAAACCTTAAAAGTATTGATTTCACTCATTGTTTTTAATTAGAATTTCAATACTTGGTTTAATCATATCAATGGCCTCAATGATTGAAGATGGGCTTGGTTCTTCAAATCGAAACAATCTTATTTTTAGATGTCCTTTAAATGCTTCATCAGCGTTTTCAATAGAATATCAAAGTATCCCCTTTTCATTCTTCTTGTGTTTGCGTGATTGAAGGTGTTTCTCCGAACTGTCTTTTCGGACATCCTCCGAGCAAACATCACAATGTTTTGTTTCTCGTTCAAGTGGAGATATTTGTTGAAATATATGTGTGTTTGTGGGTTTGAAGGTGTTTGTTATAATATTTATATTCATGATTACAAACGTCTCAATACTTTGTAATCACCATATTTACATAGTAAAACTTTGGGTTTTACAAGTTACAAGTATTTACATAGTAAAACGTTACTTCAAATGAAAAATTTTGATGAAAATCTCATGGTAATTTATAGATACTGTTATGTCTGGGGGTAGAGCAATATCTAGAGCCAGGTAGATCTGTATAGGTAGGTATTCGACTGTCGTGATAGGGAATCTACCTGTAATAAGTTCTTCATGTTTAGGCCTTTGTCGGGATAAGATGTATGATTGTGAATCTACCAGGAGATTCGGGTGATAGTTAGTTAAGGAATAATGAGTATAGCCCTTGTATGTCTCACCTGGTAATCAAACCTTTGTCCATTATGGCACTGCAAACCACATAAACATTAGTTAGGACCTTTAGTACAACACTAAATGACGCCTTTCCCCCCTGACATGACTGAGGAAGAAATCAGGCTGGAACACCGCCACAATTGGCCGCCACCATTTACACCTCCGAGAGGCCGATCCGCCTCGCATAGCACGTGCTATGACCAAGGAGCAGGAGTGGGGAGAGTTGGAGTGACGCAGAGGGCGTGACTTGGACGAGCAGGCGAGTCGTGGGAGGCTTTGATTGGCAGAGCAGTGCGCCAATGTGACATCATCGGCCGGAGATATTACCAAGGGCAGGACGCCATTTTCGGCAGTGGAGATGAGATGAGACGAGAGTTGAGATGAGAGCAGAGCCCCGACCTGAGTAGAGAGTTCACTTCAGTTGAGCCGGAGGAGTTGAGTTGAGTGGAGTCTGGAGTGAGAGTTCATACGAGTGCAGTTCGTACGAGCAGTTGCCGAGCACCATTGAATCAGCAGTTCGTGTGCACAGGCAGTTCGGAACGGAGCAGTTGGAAGTTGGGTGACGAGCGCCATAACCAAGTTCAGGCAGTTCAGATCGGAGATCCTGAAGACGAGTTCAGAGGAGCTTGCTGTCCTGCTTTGGGGCCTCGTGTGCGAACGGAGTGGGCGTTGGCTCGGGCCTTTGGGTTGCTGTCGTGCTCGGAGGTGGTCGGAGAAGGACTGGTGGCGGCCGAGCGGGGCCGTGTTACAAGAAGAAGACGACAGACACAGATAAGCCTGAGCTCCGCGTACATTTTGCACCAAAAGACGTGTTTCTTTCGTAATTCATAATCCCCCGTTTTGTATTTGAGGTGTGGAGTGCGGGATCCCGATTTAGAATAGTTCATTACCGGCGCGTATTTTCCTGTCCTTGCTTTTCATTTAATAAATCGTTGTATTATTTTCTGTATATACCTGAACGCAGTTTCCTGTTTGATTTCAATAGATAAGGCTGCAGGGCTCTCGCTGTGTCCCGCCATTCTGCGCGTTTAAGTGTTTGATTTGGAATCCGCTATTGAGTTTTCGCCTAGGAAGTTAAAGCCATCGTCATCGGCCTCCGCAACTCTGGTGTTAATTGGAGTTGCGCGACAATACTTTTTCGTTTGAAATAAAATTTGCTTGATGAAAATCTCGTTGAAAACCACTTATTTTAGTTAGTCTCTTTGAAGGAGACTGTTTAAGGTTTAAGACCTTCTTTTTCAATTTTTAACTCAACTGGACTATGTCCAGCTGAGTTTTTGTTGACACCCAGTGTCCGTCGACCGTCTCGTCGGTCTGTCTGTCTGTCTGTGGTCTGTAAACAATTCGACGTCTACGCTCTAAAAATCACAAATATTGATTAAATTTGATGAAACTTGTTATGCAGCATCTTTAAGACATAAACGAGTTTGGGATTGCATTTGGGTGTTGCACGCCCAAAAATGGGCGTGGCAGGGCGGCCATATTGAAAAATCAATTTTTGTCATCTATTTTTAGCACATATAAACTATATAGTTTGTGGTTCTATTATGCATATTCTAACCATATTGATATAGACCAGTTGAGTTCAGGTTCCCTGGAACCTCTCTAGTTTATTTTAAACGATTCATATAAACATCGGTTGAATCATATGACACGCATATCATCAAAATCTAAACAGTACATGGCACCCATTTTGAAAAAAGATTGAATTCTGCAAAACGGAAGCGGCCGCTACGTCTTTCTCAGTCGCACGTTTATGTGTGAAGAGTGCGTGCCGAGTCTAACACGGAAGCGGCCGCTACACCTGTTTTTCAGTCGCTTTGCACACGCTGCCATGTTACTTTGGAGCCACACGTTTATATAGGAAGAGTTCGTCAGGAGTCGATCTACTCTCTCCTGGTACGTAGAATAAACAGTATTTGTAGAATTTCAACAAAGCCACATCACTGTTCATATCGGGAAATATTATTCCATCGTGTTTGGAAAAACTGGAAAATTGGAAAACCTGGAAAAATTGGAAAAACAATACAGCCGTTTCCGGTCTTGCTGGCGAGGGTTCGTTTATTCTCAGCTCTTCATGCTATCCATCGAAATCGAAGTTAAGTAATTGTTCCCATTTGTATTTTCGTTATAACTATTTATTTTATGGTGTATATATTGTCTCCCGACGAAGATTTTCGGTGCAAATCTTTCATACCTGTATTGAAAATCGTGTTAATTCGGGTCGTGTTTTGAGGCCTTGTAGTTGTACAGTGAACACTGTACAACCTTGAGGCTTTGTTTTTCTCTCAGCGGTCCGTGTTTTTGTGATCCAATAACTTTCGTTCTCTGTTTTCCCAATCTTTTCACCCCATAGCCCTCTTCCTTGTGTAAATCACAACTCAAAAAAATCCAAAAAAAAAACATTTCCTTCTCTGTTCTCATTCGTTTATTCATTCTTATTCGTTCGTTCGTTCGTTCTTCGACCACGTGTTTCTCCCCCATTTCCCCAGATAGATTGTCAAATTTCAACTCGGTATTTTATCGTCCATGCGTTATTGTTTTGTTTATAGTTACTTTTGGTTTGAATTTCCTGTAACTTGTAATTATTTAATCGTGTTCTGCTCCTCGTGTGCAGCCTTGTAGTTGTACCCCCGTCGGTGTTTGTTATCTTAATCGTGTTTTGCTTGGCTCTTAGTTTTTTTCCCTTCTACCCCGAACATAATACTCTGTCTAACGTTCTAAATCCCCACCTCCCCCCCCCCCCCCACCCCCAAAAACCAAACAAACAAACAAAAAAACCAAAAACATTTATTTTCCTTTCTCCACGTGTACTGTTGACTCATCCTGTATTTTCTGTCCAGGTGTGCTGTTCGCCCCGCCCCCATTAACTCCTTGCCATCCACCGCTTGCCCTTCACGTGACTCGTGGTGATCCCTCTCGGCTCTCCCCCCCGTTGGTATTTTTGTGCACATAAGATTGTTCACGGTTCTGTTTAAATATTATTTAAATATGTATAACCTTTCCCCTTCAGTGTTTTACTCAGTGGTATTTTACAACACGCTGTTTTTCTTCCTATTTAAAAGGCTTTTCTCAATTTCCTCTCCAACTCATTCCACCTCAAAAAAAAGAAATTCAATATCTTATACGTCTCCCTCACTACATGGTCTAAATTCACATTCATTCCATCCCTCCTCCATCATTCTGAACCGGATTGCTAACTTGAAAATCACAACAAACCCAATTTGTTTTCAATGTTCGTCTTTCATAAATCATCCACTTTCTAAACTCCCCTCTTGCCCCTCCCATCCAAATCCCTCCCCTTGCACCTACACTCCTAAACTCCCCCCTTGCCCCACCACTCTTAAACTCCCCCCCTACCCCTCCACTCCTGAACTCCCCCCTTGCCCTTCCACTCCTGAACTCCCCCCTTGCCCTTCCCCTCCTAAACTCCCCCCTCACTCCTCCCCTTCAAAACTCCCCCCCAACCCCTCCCATTCAAATCTCCCCCCATACCATTCCTCTCCAATTCTCCCTCCTCCCCCCACCTCCTCAAAGCTGCCTCCTCCCCACTTCGTCTCCCTTCTATCTCATACCTCCACCCCCCCCCCCAACCTTCTTCTTTCCTCTGCCCCCCCCTCAAACAACCCCTCTCTGTGCCTCATCCCTTCACCTTCAAACCTTTCATCCTCCTCATCCTTCCCTTTCTTGGAACTCTTCTGCAATCGCTGACACACTAACAACTGCTCTCCCTACCTCCCCCTCTCATCCTTCATCTTACCCTACTCCTCCCCTCCCCTGTCCTGTACCCGATGCTCCCCCTCTCTCTTCATTAACGGTATGGACCTCAAACATCCGGGGCCTTCGCTCAAACCTGACTGATCTCTCCATACAGGTTGCTTCTGACAATCCAGACTTGATCTGCTTAACAGAGACTTTCCTCCTTCAAGATGTCTCTGATTCCTTAATATCTCTTCCTGGTTACTCCCTCCTCCGGTATGATAGACCTGAGCCTCGGCCTGGTGGTGGGGTGGCTATCTTTATCGAAAACTCTCTTCCTCACTCTCCTTGCACTGCCCTCTCTCCTCCTCACCCCCAGGAGTACCTCTGGCTACGGCTTCCTCTCCGCTCCCACCTTTTGTTCATATGTGTTCTGTACCGTCCCCCAAACAGTGATGACTCCATCTACATTTCACTGTCTGACAACATGGACCAACTTCTATCCACTCATCCCAACTCTCTCTTCCTCATATGTGGTGACTTCAATTGTCATCATGCCACCTGGTTGGGTGTGGGTTCCTCTCTCACCAGTCATGGCACCTCAGCAAAGGACGTCTGTGACTCACTGGGATTGACACAATCTGTCAATTTCCCGACCCGGATCTCAGCCAATGGAGTATCTTCTCTTCTAGACTTGGTTATGACCAACTTCCCTGCTAATGTCTGCTGCTCTTCTTCTGCTCCAATCGGTTCTTCTGATCATGTGCTTGTCAAAGTGGACATCTCTCTCGCCATTCTCAGAGAGCCTCCTCAGCGTCGACGAGTCTGGCATTTCACTCAGGCCGACTGGGACGGTCTTCAAGCAGCCATCAATCGTCTGGATTGGTCTCCCATCTCCACTGCCTCTGACATCAATTCTTCCTGGGAATTCTTCCAAAGCAAACTGATCTCTCTCATGCACAGATTTATCCCATCTCGCCTTGTGTTGTCTTACCCTTCCTCCCGTCCATGGTACACTGAATCTTGTGGTGAGGCAGTTGCCCTGAAACAACTTGCCTTTGCCTCTTGGAAGGCTAATCCAACTGAAGGAAATCTCAGTTCCTTCCACCAAGCTCGGAACAAGTGTGTGTCTACCCTCAGGAGTGCCAGGAAGCACTATCTCTCCTCACTCAAGAATGAACTCTCAAACCTGTCTCCTTCCTCCAAATCCTGGTGGCGTCTGGTCAAATCCGTTTCTGGTGTTTGTTCCCCCTCCATCCCCTCCCTTACCTCAAATGGCCACACAGTTGACATCGCACGTGACAAAACCGAATGCCTCAACTCTGTGTTTGCCTCAAAATCCTTAGTCCCAAACCCATCTCTCTCTGTTCCCACCTTTCCCAGTCGAACCAAACTGCTCCTGGACTCTGTGACCTTCTCTCCTGACAAGGTGGAGGAGTTTTTGTCAAACCTCGACTCTGATTCTGCAACTGGACCAGATGGCATCAGCCCACGGGTCCTAAAATCCTGCTCTGCCGCTCTATCTCACCCTCTCTCTGTTCTTTTCACCCTATCCTTTGCTCAAGGTCATCTGCCAGCATCCTGGAAATCAGCAAACATTACCGCTTTACACAAAAAAGGTGCAAAAACAGATCCTTGCAACTACAGACCAATCAGCCTGCTCCCAATTATCAGCAAAGTCATGGAATCCATCATTGCTTCGGATATGAAATCTTTCCTCTTCTCCAATGGCTTGATCTCTGATCATCAATTTGGTTTCAGACCAGGTCACTCTACTCTGGACATGCTGCTTCTGCTGTCTCAACAATGGATGGAGGTCCTCAATGCCAAACAGGAAATCAGAGCTGTCTCCCTTGACATATCACGTGCCTTCGATACGGTCTGGCACCCAGCTCTGCTCACCAAACTCTCCTCCTATGGTATCCATGGAAATCTCCATGCATGGCTTGCGGACTTCCTCTCTGGTCGTAGTCAACATGTGGCCCTGAATGGATTTCTCTCATCTCCCCTTCCCGTTCAGGCTGGAGTTCCCCAAGGCAGTGTGCTGGGCCCTGTGCTTTTTCTGGTCTTTATCAATGATCTCTCCGACTCTCTGGAAAATCCTCTGTATCTCTTTGCTGATGACTCCACTCTCTGCCGCTCCATTCCTCTTCCCTCAGATCGGCAGTCTGCAGCCTCCTCTCTCTCTGAAGACCTGGACAAAATCACAGACTGGTCAAACATGTGGAACATGTCTTTCAATCCTGACAAATCTCACACTCTTACTATGTCTCTCCGAAAAGATCGACTGGACAACCCTCCCATCTACTTTCTCAACAATCCTCTCCAAGAAGTTCTGTCGCTCAAGCTTTTGGGTCTCACCATCTGCCATGATCTTTCTTGGGAAAACCACATTTCCAAGCTGGCCTCCAAAGCCAGTCGCCGACTGGGCATCCTCCGTCGTGCGAAGTCCTTCCTAGGCACACCTGAGCTCCTCACCACATACAAGGCTTTCATCCGCAGCTCAATGGAATACTGTTCTCCCCTATGGGCAGGTGCTCCTGCCTCACACCTGGCTCGGCTTCACGCTGTTGAATCCAAAGCTTTCAGAATCATTGGAATCTCCCGCGATGAAGCTATCTCTGAGGGCCTTTCACTCACTCACCGCAGGCAGGTAGGTGGTCTTTCTGTCTTCTACCGACTCCTCTCCGGCCTTGCTCCCCCAGCTCTCTCTGTGCTCTGTCCCCCAAATATTCCTACAGTTCGCACAAGATCTGCCAGCCACCCTCTGATGGTTAAACTGCCGAAATCTCGGCTCTCTGCTCACCTTCACTCTTTCATTCCTCTTTTCTCCCGCCTCTGGAACAAACTCCCACACTCACTTCAATCACACTCCTCCCTCCAGGTCTTCAAAACAGCTGTTCACCACCATCTCTTATCTTCCCCCATCCAAAACCTTGATCTTTTCTACCCCCACTAATTCACCCCAGATCCACCTTGTTTGAAATTCCAACTTCTTTCCTGGAAGTCTTGGCAGTGTCCATATGTTTTATACCTCTCCCACCCCCCCCCTTTCCCATGCCTCCCCCCCAAAGCCCTCTCCCTCCCACAGTTCTCTTGATGTCTCCATGTCTGTCGGTCCCTGCTCTCAAATGTTGTGTTTGTGTCCTTCCCCCTCTCTCCCCATCTTGTCTACCGCTCCCGATGTTATTTGTTTTGTGTGTCTGTTTGTCTTTCTGTGTGATTAATGTTCGCTCTTTCACGAGCCTCGATCTTGTATACAAAAAAGAAAAGAAAAAAAAAAAGCCTGTTTTACTCCCAGGGGTACCAGGAATACCCACCCAAAATATCGTTGCGATCGGTTGAGCCGTTTTTGCGGTACCTTCGAACAGACGGACGGATATTTGGTGAATTATAGTAAGACGAGTGGGGTCACCTGTGGGAATCCCACGGGTATTGACGTGTGTGACATTTCGACATAATGAGTTGGATGCTGCACTTGCACATTGTTTCACAACACACACACACACACACACACACACACACACACACACACACACACACACACACACACACACACACACACACACACACAACATAGGTAAATGTACATGATGAAAAAAAACAAAAAAAAAAACACCTTTCGAGGCCATTTTTCCCCGCAAAGCGGGGGTTGGCCTTTTACGGGAACCGTGGTTGTTGTTGTTTTTCGGTCCCCTTTTTGAAGCAATGTTTTACGGCCGGATGCCCTTCCTGACGCCAACCCTTTGTGCCGCCTTTAACGACAAACAGGGAATTATCAGTGAACTGGTACTCAATTAGCCGACCTCGGAAGGATGACAGGCTGAGTCAACCCCCCTGGTGTTAATTCAGCGATTGACCGGGATTCGAACCCAGGATCCTAGGATCCTAAGCCGGCACCCTAGCCGCTAGCCCAACACCAGGGTTCTGCCCAACTCCAACAACCCAACCCAACATATCTGCCCAACAACCAACCAGGGTTCTGCCCAACACCAGGGTTCAGGAGTAATAGTTAAAATTATAGAAATATAACATTTATGTTATACTTCTTTAAAATAGTATTTTTTTATTCAAGTATATAAAATGGACGACCCCATTTCCTAAATACAGACTTGGCATTTCATATGGAATATTTTTTTTGTTGGGGTGAACTTACTTTTCAAGATGACTTAGAACCAAAAGTTCATTGGAATTATGTTGAAATTATTCTAGATTTTGTTAATGTGACCTTTAAAAGAAACAAAAACCACATTTGACATTTCAAAGCAAATAAATAGATCCTTGAAAGTGATGTAAACTGATATCGAACTCAATTCACGGAGAGTACTGTGTTAAACTTCTGTACGTTTTCCAGAAGTATCTCTTTATTTTGCATATTAGCCAAAAAAATTTACAACAAAAACAAAAGCTAAATTATGACTGGGATTACGGACAGTAAAATTACAGTTCAGTACTTCGTGTAACCCCCACGAGCATTCAGGAGAGCACGTACACGTCGAGGCATGCTGTTCACGAGATTTGCCAAGGTTTGGACAGGAATTGCTTGCCATGCAGTGACAATAGCCTGCTGAAATTCACGCACAGAGGTCGGCTGCTGGTCCAAGTTGTCGATTTGACACGTTAATTCTGCGCACAAGTTCTCTATCGGATTCATATCCGGGGACGTGGCAGGCCACTCCATATGCTCTACAACACGGTCAGCAAGAAAGTGTTCGATCATGCGAGCACGATGAGGCCGTGCATTGTCATCTTGGAAGACAAAGCTTCCTCGAAAGGCTGCACGAGCAAATGGAGCAATGTTTCTTCCAGAATGACCCTGTACTTGAACTGGTTCAGGTTTCCATTCAGAACAACCAGGTCAGTTTTGCCCCCTACATGAAAAGCAGCCCAAACGGTCACCCCACCACCTCCAGCCTGGACTCTTGGCACTACACAAACTTCGTTGTGGGCTTCATGCACTTGTCTGCACACTCGGAAGCGGCCATCTTGACGATAGACCAGAAATCTAGACTCGTCACTGAAGGTCACGTTATTCCAGTGTCCTGGCTGCCATTGACGGTGCTCTCTGGCCCACTGCAATCGGCGCTGGCTGTGTTGTCTGTCAGGCGTGGCTTTCTCAGGGGACGCCTGGCACGATAGCCTGCTTGAACCAGTCGGTGGTTGACGAGCCTTCTGGATACAGGCACATTTGTCAGTTGCTGCCACTCAGCCCTAAGCCGATTAGCTGACTTGGTAGACTAACCGGTGCAGCCGGCCATTGCAGACTAACTGGTGCAGCTGGCGATCATCTCTCCTTGTGGTTCTGCGTGGACGTCCTGGCCTCGGTATTGGAGTATTGACACCCCTCTGGGCATTTCGTTTCAGGATCTTTGACACCTGACCTTGAGTGATGCCATACTGCCGAGCAATAGCACGCTGTTTCATGCCAGAATTTCGTAAAGCCACCACTCCATGACAAACAGCATTGTCAAGTTGACGGACCATCTCCAGAGGAAGCGGCAATAACTTTTGTAGACGTGCAGCAGCTGTTTTCCACTAATACAGAACGCAACAACCCTTATATACCCGATTGTGAAGCCAATCGTCAAATGTACCTGTCCTTACATTTTGTCACGCCACCTGTGATATAATCCTGTTATTGACTTATTACTGCGAAAGATAAATCAGTGACATGGTTCTTTCAACAAAGACATCACCGAAGGGTAAAAGAAACTCACCAGATTGACATACTGAGTTCAGAAAGTAAACCCAAGTCAAGAAAAAAAATATATTCCATATTAAATGCCAAGTCTGTAGATACTCAAAAACATACATCAAAATCGACTATTTACTTGAAAATAATTATAAAATAGATTTCACGATTGATAATTCATTCTGCGAGATGTAAGGTTTCTCCCCAAAAAAGCTTGAGGATAATACCTTTGTCAGTGATAACGTCGTTGACATATCCTCAGGTTTTAACTCAATATTAATTCACTGTGATTTGGTTGATGGTGCTTATGACGATGGAGTAAAAACAAATACAATATTTTCATTCAGGGCTTATTCAACTCCAATAGGTTATAAATTCAATATGGAGCCAAAGAATCTCACCTATTTACTCGTGTCAGGAAAAACCATTTCGAAAGTAAATTTTAAGATAACCGATCAGGATCACCGTATGGTTTCTTTCAATGGTGAAATTATATCCATCAGAATTCACCAACGTGAAGTTGTTCAACAATCAACTGTAGATCAGCGACGCGATGTTCTTCAACAAATAAATGGAAAAAATTATATAATAACTTAACTAATTAATAAATGAACACCCAACTGTTTTTTCTAGAATGTAGTTTTAACACGAGTGATCAAGATAAAAAGAAAACTTACCAAGAGTTAGCGTTTGGAAAAATAGGCCTTGTATTTACTTGGGAAAGAGGAGAGATTATGTTAACGTCGAGCGGAGAATTTTTAATTCTGTCAAAATTATCAATGAAAGATAAATTTATGTTTTGAAAAGTTGTTTTGGCCGCCGGACACTAATTATTCACGACTAGAACGAAAAATCAAAGCGGATAAATTGGAAAAATTAAAACTAAAATGTTAAAAGTTTTTCATTCATTCATTAGAATAAAAACAAGATGGTTGTTGTAAGAAAACATGAGCTAAGAAAATATAAAGTCATCACGAAAGATACAAAAGGTGTTAGTAAAACAGCTGGGAATGGGATTGGGGAAGGTATGTATCTTTCACCGCACTATAAGGGCCAAGGTATGTATCTTACACCCTACTATAAGGGGGAAGGTATTTCTTGGGAGAGGATACTATTAGCCTACGAGAGAACGTGGTGTCGGAGATCAATTTAGAAATAAAGGAGATGGGCTAATTGATACTCTAATGGGTATCGGTTCAACTACTCTTAAACACGAAGACCTAATTGGTTCAACCGCTTCTGCCGTGGGAAATGTAGCGGGTGCTGTAAACAGTATAAAAGATGCTCAAAAGGAGTCTCATAAATTACAAGCGATCAAAGAAGTTGGATAAGGTAAAACTGAACTAACTCCACAAGAACGACAAAGAATAATTGAAGTACTTGGGTCGGGTTTTCAAAAGTTTTAAATATTTTATGAGCATCACACGTAAATATAATAAATTTATTTATTATATTTTTTATTGTTATATAAAAAGAATGGAGGCAATTGGTACTATTTATGATTTGGATGATACGATTATCATCTCAAACTCAACTAAAAAAGAAGATTATTATAAGGTAAATGCTGTAACAGGAACAGATTGGAATACAACTGGAACAAAAAGTTTTGAGATAAATAATCAACAAACTTACTTGAACCTAGCCGATAGTTTCTTTTTATCTAAATTTAAATTCACCAAAGCGGGGAATAACACAAACGCTACACTCGTAAATGATTTCTTCTGGAAAATGTTTGATCGTATTCGTTTGTATATTGGAACGCAAGAAGTTGAAGCGATTGATTATGTCTCTGCGACAGCTGAAATGATGAAATTTACGCTATATTCGCCTCGTGATGGGGTGGGTAATGGGTGTGTTGAGGTTTTATTTCTGATATGAAAACAGGAAAGGTCGATAACCCGGGCTATAAACAAAGGAAGGGAATGTATAATGTTGAGACAAAACCAGTGAATAGTTTTACCGTCGCTGTGCCCCTTAAAGGTATATTTGGATTTTGTGATTATGATAAAGTTCTGTACGGCCTTAAAATTAGATTTCAACTACTAAGGAATACTAATGAAAACAGATTGGTTTTTGGGGAGGCTAATGCTTTCGGTGCTAACAATAAATTTGTTGTTAATGATCTATGTTAGTATATTAGTGAATATACTCCCCGTCTTAAAACGGAAGAGATGTTGAATAGAAGGCTTTACACAAAGACCCCGCTAAATGTATCCCACCTTAAAAGAAGATGCCAACATGTTAAATTGGAACACACTACCTACACTTGGAATTTAGGTGTTCTGGAAGGAAAGCCTCAGTACCTATGGCTTATTTTTAAGAAACCTGATGGAGGTACTGCTACTGATAAGAATAACGCGTTGTGCGATAATGCTACCGTAAAACAACTTCGGGTTTCTCCAGATGGTACATTTTATCCTCGAGATAGATAGGAAATTAATTGGAAAGCCAATGATTATGCTGAAGCCTATAAGTCTTACCAAAAGGTGTGTGAAAGCAACGGTAATCAAGAGCCCATTTTGGATATGGTTGCGTTTAAACACATATATACAATCTACGCGATTGACCTAAGCGCTCAAAAGGAAACTATAAGGTCCAATAGAGTGGATACTTCCCTATACATCGAAAGAGAAGAGAATGAAGAAGTTGATGCGTATTGTTTACTCTTGGAAGAAACAGAACTACAGATCAATACGGATAATGGTGTTATGACCAATATCACATAAGTAATAATTAGGAAAAAAAATCTTTTAATAAATAAAATGAGTAAAGTTACAACTGACGTATATATTAATCAAATCAATCGTGATAAACTATCATCTTGTATCCAAAATCAAAAACCTTGTACGATTAATGTTCGTACAATTCAAAGAAAGGGTGACATGAGAATTAGTGTTTTGCTCACAAAAGTACAGGAGGAAAAACTAAATAGTGCCGGTTCACTTAGTTTAAAAATGTCAAAACCTATGTTGAAGAAATATTCACTAAAGGAAATAACAGGAGGATTTCCTCCGCTTCTCGCCCTAATCCCCTTAATTGCCGGTGCTGTAAGTGCAGCGGGGCGGTGACGGGTGGTATTTCAGCAGCGGTAAAAGTCGCGAACGAAAGGAAAGCTCAAGTAGAAGCCCAAAAAGAATTGGAAAGACATAACAAGGTTGTGGTGAAAATGTAAGTTGAACCCAGGTGTGACGCTCACTTAAACCACTGGGCGGTGTCTATAAGACATTTAGTGAAATTATACCAAGGTGAACCCAGGGTGTGTTCGCTACGGAAGGGGCGTCTATAAGACCCGGGACAACCGGGGCGCGCGGACACTCCAGCGGAACTCACTGTGACATAGTCCTGTAGATTGAATGGTATGTACGCCCCTAAATGCTGCGCTGACTGTCCTCTCTGTTGGACCATTGTTATATTGAATCAACCATTGCTGCTCATGAAATACTCTGATTTAATGCCTGTTGCATGCATGTATTCTTACAGGATGTACTACAGATCTAAATGATATTAAACCTACCCAGAGGTCAAGTCGTGTCTGAGCTTGATTTTCACGACAAAGGTGTTGGAGAAAGAAGTTAGTGGAAGTAGGGTAATTTCGTCTGGCAGCTAAGCTAAATATAGCATAACAATTGTGCATTTTGTGAGGAAAGCACCAAATTTGGCACACTAGTAGACTATCATATTATGAAAAGATCTGGATATTGGGCCATCTCAGATTCAGAGATTTGATTTTTGCAAGATTTGCAGATTTTGCAGATTTGCAAGCTGAGATTGCAACGCCAGGGACGGCCGACTCCTTCCTGCGAGCTGCCCACGTCACCCGCACAAGAAGAGCTCATCAAATCACTGCAGCGGCACTGCACATCCTGCAACACCATGCGTATGAACGCCACTGTATGACATATGCTGATGATGCAGAAGACCTGCCGAAGTTCGAAGACTGGTGTCACCAAAGAGGAGAGACATTCCCAACTTTCAGTACTGGGCAACTGTGCTGGAACTAGAGATGTTGGTACTGGTCTACGTGCGTTCTCTGCGGCAGGCTTCATTCACGATGTACCTTGATGCCCTGACGGAACTGGTCCCATGGTTCCATGCCTTAGACCACACACACTATGCCAGGTGGGTCCCTGTTCACCTGAGGGACATGGTTGCACTCCCAATGAAGCACCCAGATGTAGCCAGATAATTCAGGGCTGGCAACTTCACTGTACAGAAGATGAAGAAGGTGTTCTCTTCGATCCCAATCGACCAGGCGCATGAACAGAATAACGCCTGCATCAAAGGAGATGGTGGAGCAGTCGGCCTCACTGACAACCCAAGTGCCCTGCGGCGTTGGATGATTGCCGGGCCAGAAGTTGCCAGGGCCATAGAAGAGTTCCAAGATGGCCATCAACACTGGGGGAGGCGAGAGGACACACGTCATCACGACCAGACACCAAGTGTGCAGACCTCTTTCGCCAAGGATGTCCGCGCCCATGTCAGCGTCATAGAAGAGCTTGGCAACCCCTTTGAGGAAGAGAGCATGGATCTGGTTGTCCTTGACACAAAGGAAATTGCAGGTCCTGCTGCAGTTGAGACTGTCAGGAATGTGAAGAAGATTGGCCAAGAGCAGTTCCAGGCTTTCACCAGAGAATGCCTGGTGGAAAGGACCAAGCCAATTGATGATGCAATTCGTCGGAACAAGCTGAAGGTGTCATTTTGGAAAATGGCTGCCACAGCCATCTGGGGCTGAATTTGAGATGGCCCAATATCCAAATCTGTTCATAATAGGATAGTCTACTAGTGTGCCAAATTTGGTGCTTTCCTCACAAAATGCACAATTGTTATGCTAAGTTGCCCCACTAATTGTAGATTTTGCTGAAAGGCTTGAAAGTCTGCCTGATAGGGCGAGATCGTTAGTCGGAGATATGCTTTCTTCTATCGCACAGGCGGGTGAAAAACTAACTAAAAGGGGTAATGGATTATATCTTTCTCGTAAATAAAAAGAAAATTTATTTTTGAAAATAAAATGGAGGAGTGGTTTAAACATTTTGGAAAGAATACAACGTAAAATATAGAACTCGGTAAATATTGCAAACAGCTAAACCTCAATAACGTAAGTATTTGTATGAGGGATGAATTACCAAAGTTGCCTAAAAATATTATAATGAATATTATAATGAATTTAGAAGATAATAGTGGGAATGGGTCACATTGGACTTGCATTCATAATGGCGGGGGTAAATATTATTTCGATAGTTATGGACTTCCACCACCTCTTGAAGTAAAATAATTCCTGCAGCATGGCGGTTTTCAAACGTTTCAAGTCCAAGAAGTAAATTCTAAATGTTGTGGGCAATTATGTTTATACATATTATTTCACCTCACCAATAATGAAAGTTTTTCTGATATTATTTTTACTCTTATTTAAAATGTCCTTCATTGGAAAAGACGGTTCTATCTTTAGGGGATCTCAAGAGATGACTGTTGATTTATCAAATTATTATACAAAGGCACAGGTTGAACGACAGAAATATGATGTAACTAAAAATCTTAATATGAAAAATAGTTATAAATTAATCAATTATCCGAGTCCCGTGGGTAACAATGACTTGGTGAGATTAGGTGATGTAGTACTATATATATCCCAAGAGAAAACAGCACGTTATGACAAACAAGTAGAATTTACAGTCACAACGCCCGGTTCTCCAGATCATACCCCTTTTCGCATTAAATTTAACGTACCACTCACAATCAAACTTTATAAAGAAGGGGATATTATTGTCCCCCGTCGCACCGCGGAGCGAAAGGGGGACTATGGTTTCCCCCTCCGTCCATGTGTCCGTCCGTGCGTCCGTGCGTGCGTAAGCGAAGGACCGAATTCTAATTATGGTGTGTGGGTGCAACCCACGTCAAAATCCAAGATGGCCGCCGCCATGTATGTCTGATGCCATGTATGTCTGAACCTTGTGAGCGGAATATCTTGAAAAATAAGCGAAGTACCAACTTCTAATCTGGTGTGTGGGTGTATAGAGGCATTAGGAAGAACGCGATTGAAAATTGGGTCGCCACGTCAAAATCCAAGATGGCCACCACCAAATATATGTCTGAACATTGTAAGCGGAATATCTTGAAAAATAAGCGAAGTACCAACTTCTAATCTGGTGTGTGGGTGTATCTAGGCATAAGGAAGAACACTATTGAAAATTGGGTCGCCACGTCAAAACCCAAGATGGCCACCGCCATGTATGTCTGAACCTTGTGAGCAGAATATCTTGAAAAATAAGCGAAGTTCCAACTTCTAATCTGGTGTGTGGGTGTATCTAGCCATAAGGAAGAACGCCATTGAAAATTGGGTCGCCACGTCAAAATCCAAGATCGCCGCCACCATATATATGTATGAACCTTGTGAGCGAAATATCTTGAAAAATAAACGAACTACTAACTTCTAATCTGGTGTGTGTGTGTGTATCTACGCATAAGGAAGAACACTATTGAAAATTGGGTCGCCACGTCAAAACCCAAGATGGCCACCGCCATGTATGTCTGAACCTTGTGAGCAGAATATCTTGAAAAATAAGCGAAGTTCCAACTTCTAATCTGGTGTGTGGGTGTATCTAGCCATAAGGAAGAACGCCATTGAAAATTGGGTCGCCACGTCAAAATCCAAGATCGCCGCCACCATATATATGTATGAACCTTGTGAGCGAAATATCTTGAAAAATAAATGAACTACTAACTTCTAATCTGGTGTGTGTGTGTGTATCTACGCATAAAGGAGAACGCTATTGAAAATTGGGTCACCACATCAAAATCCAAGATGGCCACCTTGCGTCTTCCACTTTGTCAACTCACATCACTTCACCGACGGGGGACCGAGGCGTATCGCTTGTTAATATGGTAATTGATAAATGGGGGTATGATATGCCTGAGTTAGGGTATAATTGGTTCTTTTCAACAAACTTGGAAGACCTACAAGATTTTATTTGGTCCCGTAAAGAAGAATATTACCCCGTTGGTGACCATAATGCGGTATGTGGAAACACAATTAGTAGTCGGCTAATACATGAGTTAGGAAGTAAAAACTTATATGGTAGCATAGCGATGGTTTGCATGACAAAGAGTCAAGACAATCATATAACTATACAAAGTCAGGGAATACAATCAGATTTGGTGGTGGGAAGATGGAATGGTATTACCTGTCATAGTATTAATCTCATGTATATTTCAAAAACATAAATGGTTATTAGGTTTACTCTCCATGAAATGGAGAGGAAACCTATTATTACTGCTAGAGTTTTTCTTCTCATTATTATTCTCCGCCCTATTTTTCACCTCTGAAAACTTCATAATTAATGTTCTCAGCAACCGCTGGTCGGATTGACAGGAAATTTTCATCAAATGATCGTCTTGGCTCGTAGAATTTTTTAATGCTAATTATGTCGTCAGAGGTCACGTGGTATGGGCGCCATCTTGTAAAACACATTCAAATTTGCCCCTCTGTATCTCCGAAACGGCTCAATGGAAAAATTTGAGGAATGGCTCATTCTAAAGAACTCTTCAATGGGAACAAAAGACGTGTATCAAGTATATTAAAAATGCTAACGTTGAAGTTAGAATTCGTCAAACAAAAAAAATTCTCCCCCGAAAATGGGATTTTTTTCCAGATGCTTACTTAAAAAAAACTCAGAATGAAAAAAATTTCGAAGTCATACGTCACATGGTTCGGCCGCCATCTTGTTTTTCGTGAAAAACCACAAAAACCCATTTTTCTCCCGAACGAACTGATCAAGCCCAAACTTGGCATGCATATTCGCACACCCATGACGAACAAAAAAGCCTCTGAGCTCGATGTCATCCGACACATGGTTTCAGAGTTATGACGTTGTTAAGCTCAAACTAGAAATGGTGTGACCTCCATAATTTGTGAAGATATTGAGTGGAAACTTTACACAAATGTTCCTCATGCGGGGATGTTTCAATGTTACTTGAGACGTTTTGATAAGTCACATGGTTTGGCCGCAATAAATAATGGAAGATAAATTTTAAAAAGCTTGTAACTCTTGAACCACTGCATGGATCGACTTGAATTTTTAATGCAACGTATCTCTCATCAAGCGGAAGAAGTGTGCAAAATTTCAAGATGATTGGATGTACGGTCTCGAAGCTATAAGTCTTTATTGTTGAAAGAAGAAGAAACGAACTATTTTGTCCACCCAGGACGTGATCACTATCACACGATCTCCCGCGGTCATTGGAACCCAAATAAAATTCCAATTGCAGATTTGTCAATAGAAGAGGTATATTAACAAACGAATGAAACAGATTTGGTCAAATTCTGACTTTTTTTTATCTCGATCGCATTCGACACAAAGTTGTGAGCAACTAAAGAAGAATAAACCTAGTTTGGCTTCTCAGATAAAATAAATAATTCTGTCTCTTCAATTTCAGATTAATTTTCTTTTAAAAATCGCTCTCTCTGCAATCAGTGCATGGATTGACATCTGTTGATGTGGGTGTGGGGTGGGGGGGATTTGTGTGTTGGGGGGGGGGGGGGGAGGGATGTGTGTGTATGTGTGTGTGGGGGGGGGGGGGGTTGGTGTGTGTGTGTGGGGGGTGGGGGGGGGTTGGTGTGTGTGTGTGTGTGTGTGTGTGTGTGTGTGTGTGTGTTAGGGATGGGGGGGGTGTGCATGGGGGGGGGGGGTTGGTGTGTGTGTGTGTGTTAGGGGTGTGTGTGTGTGTGTGTGTGTTAGGGGTGTGTGTGTGTGGTGGGGCGGAGGGTGTGTGTGTATGTGTGGAGGGGTGTGCGTGTGGGGGGAGGGGGAATGTGTGGATGTGCGTGGATGTGGGGATGTGGTTGTGTTGGGGGGGGGGGGGAGGGTGGATATGTGTGTATGTTGGGGGGGGGGTTGGGGTGTGCATGTGGAAGAGGGGGGGTTGGATGTGTGTGTGTGTGTGTGGAGGGGGGTGTGTGTGTGTGTGTGTGTGTGGAGGGGGGTGTGTGTATGTGTGGAGGGTGTGTGTGTGTGTGTGTATGTGTGGAGGGGTGTGCATGTGGGGGGAGGGGGAATGTGTGTGTGTGTGTGTGTGTGTGTGTGTGTGTGTGTGTGTGTGTGTGTGTGTGTGTGTGTGTGGATGTGTGGATGTGCGTGTGTGTGGATGTCTGTCTGTGTGTGTGTGTGGGTGGGGGGGGTGGATATGTGTGTGTGTGTGTGTGTGCGGTGGGGGGGGGGGGGGTTGGGGTGTGCGCATGGAGGGGGGGCAGGTGTGTGTGTGTGTGGAGGTGGGGTGTGTGTGTGTGTGTATGTGGGGAGGGGTGTGCATGTGGGGGTGTTTGTGTGTGGGTGTGGGGGGGGGGGATATGTGTGTATGTGGGGGTGGGGGCGTTGGGGTGTGCGTGTGGAGGAGGGGGGGGGTTGGGTGTGTGTTGTGTGTGTGGAGGTGTTGTGTGTGTGTGGAGGTGTTGTGTGTGTGGGGGTGTGCGTGTGTGTGTATGTGTGTGTGTGTGAAGGGGGGCATGTGTGTGAAGGGGGGCATGTGTGTGAAGGGGGGGGATGTGTGTGTGGGGATGTGTGTGTGTGGGGATGTGTGTGTGTGGGGATGTGTGTGTAGCGATGTGTATGTCGGGATGTGAGTGTAGGGATGTGTGTGGGGGGGATGTGTGTGTGTGTGGATGTGGGTGTGGGGGTGGGGGGGGGGTGAATATGTGTGTGTGTGGGGAGGGGTTGGGGTGTGCATGTGGAGGAAAGGGGGTTGGATATGTATGTGTGTGTGTGTGTGTGTGTTTGTATGTGTGGAGGGTGTGTGTGTGTATGTATGTGTGGAGGGGTGTGTGTGTATGTGTGGAGGGGTGTGCGTGTGTGTGTTGGGGGTGAGGGGTGGGGGGATGTGTGGATGTGCGTGTATGTGCGTGTATGTGGATGTGGATGTGTGTGTGGGTGTGGGGGGGGCGGGTGGATATTTGTGTGTGTGGAGGTTGGAGGGTGTTGGGGTGTACGTGTGGAGGAGGGAGGGTTGTGTGTGTGTGTATGTGTGGAGGGGTGGAGGGGTGGGGGAGTGGTGTGGGGGTGTTTGTGTGTGTGTTAGGGGTGGGGTGTGTGTGTGTTGGGGGTTGGGGGTAGGGGTTGGGGTGTGTGTGTGTGTGTGTGTGTGTGTGTGTGTGTGTGTGTGTGTGTGTGTGCACGTGTGGGGGTGGATGTGGGTGGGGGGTAGGGGGAATGTGTGTGTATGGGGGTGTGTGTGTGTGTGGGGGGGGGGGGGTGTGGGGGGATGTGTCTTTGGGGGTGGGGGTGGGGGGATGTGTGCATGTGTTTGTGTGTGTGTGTGTGTGTGTGTTTGTGTGGATGTGGGTGGGGGCTAGGGGGAATGTGTGTGTGTGTGTGGGGGGATGTGTCTTGGGGGGTGGGGGGGGAGGGGGATGTGCGTTTGTCTGGATATGTGTGTGCGTGTGGGGGGAGGGGTGTGGGGGTGTTTGTGTGTGTTTGTGTGTGTGTGTGTGTTGGGGGTGGGGTGTGTGTGTTTGTGTGTAGGGTGTGTGTGTGTGTCGGGGTTGTATCCAAGGGGGTTGTGTCAACCCCCTTCCCTCTTCTCTTGCTTCTGCTTCTGCTACCCTCTTCTCCTCTTCCCTTGCTTTTGCTTCCCTTATTTCCCTTGCTCTCCTTGCTGCCAACCCCGCTCTTATTGCTTCCCATTTTCCCTTTCTCTACTCCCCCTGTTTTCCCTTCCTCCTCATCCCTTGCTGCCCTTACCACCTCTTCTATTGTTGTCTCTACTTCCGCCTCTTCCTTTGTTGACCTTGCTACCCTCTTCTCCTCTTCCCTTGCTTCTGCTTCCCTCTTCTCCTCTTCCCTTGCTTCTGCTTCCCCTCTTCTCCTCTTCCCTTGCTTTTGCTTCCTTTATTTCCCTTGCTCTCCTTGCTCTTATTGCTTCCCATTTTTCCTTTGCTGCCTCTGCTCCTGCTCTTGCTTTAACTGCCTCAGCCCCTACTTTGCTACCCCTTCCTTTGTTGCCTCTACTTCCTCCTCTTCCACTGTTACCCCTGCTACTCTTGTTTCCTCCTTTATCTTCTCCAAGTCCTCCTTCATTTTCTCCAAGGCCTCCTTCATTTTCTCCAAGTCCTCCTTCATTTTCTCCAAGTCCTCCTTCATTTTCTCCAAGTCCTCCTTCATTTTCTCCAAGTCCTCCTTCATTTTCTCCAAGTCCTCCTTCATTTTCTCCAAGTCCTCCTTCATTTTCTCCAAGTCCTCCTTCATTTTCTCCAAGTCCTCCTTCATTTTCTCCAAGTCCTCCTTCATTTTCTCCAAGTCCTCCTTCATTTTCTCCAAGTCCTCCTTCATTTTCTCCAAGTCCTCCTTCATTTTCTCCAAGTCCTCCTTCATTTTCTCCAAGTCCTCCTTCATTTTCTCCAAGTCCTCCTTCATTTTCTCCAAGTCCTCCTTCATTTTCTCCAAGTCCTCCTTCATTTTCTCCAAGTCCTCCTTCATTTTCTCCAAGTCCTCCTTCATTTTCTCCAAGTCCTCCTTTATCTTCTCCAAGTCCTCCTTCATTTTCTCCAAGTCCTCCTTCATTTTCTCCAAGTCCTCCTTCATTTTCTCCAAGTCCTCCTTCATTTTCTCCAAGTCCTCCTTCATTTTCTCCAAGTCCTCCTTCATTTTCTCCAAGTCCTCCTTCATTTTCTCCAAGTCCTCCTTCATTTTCTCCAAGTCCTCCTTCATTTTCTCCAAGTCCTCCTTCATTTTCTCCAAGTCCTCCTTCATTTTCTCCAAGTCCTCCTTCATTTTCTCCAAGTCCTCCTTCATTTTCTCCAAGTCCTCCTTCATTTTCTCCAAGTCCTCCTTCATTTTCTCCAAGTCCTCCTTCATTTTCTCCAAGTCCTCCTTCATTTTCTCCAAGTCCTCCTTCATTTTCTCCAAGTCCTCCTTCATTTTCTCCAAGTCCTCCTTCATTTTCTCCAAGTCCTCCTTCATTTTCTCCAAGTCCTCCTTCATTTTCTCCAAGTCCTCCTTCATTTTCTCCAAGTCCTCCTTCATTTTCTCCAAGTCCTCCTTCATTTTCTCCAAGTCCTCCTTCATTTTCTCCAAGTCCTCCTTCATTTTCTCCAAGTCCTCCTTCATCGTCTTCCATTCCTCCCTGTCCTTTTCCTCCTTCTCCTCCTTATCCCTTTCCTCCTTCTCCCTCTCTTCCTCATCCCTTTTTGTCCCCCGTCGCACCGCGGAGCGAAAGGGGGACTATTTTACAATATCTGTATGTGGCCAATCTTTAATTACAAATTTTCCCTGTTTATGTTCCAATTCATAAGGAATTAAAAATGTTGCTCCCTTTTCTTGCAAGTATCCTTGAATACAAAAATTAAAATTCTCCTGAAGTAGTTTTCTTGCCATTTTAATATAAAAAATTATTAATTATCTTCAATTGGGTCAATAAACATTTTCACCGTGCCTATAACGCCATTACAACATAAAAATAATGGTTTGAGGATATTATTCTCATTCATTTCTGTATGAATTGCAATAGGATTACTCGAAATAGAACCAAGTTTCCCAATACGCGGAAATTGTTCTGATTTAAAATAACCATGATAATCTGATTTATTAGTTATCCCCTCCTCATCCTCCTCTATTTCTGTTTCTGAATTAGTGAAAGAAACAATCTTTTTTACCATATGTGCCATCTCAAAAATAAAAGAAAGATTATTATTACTACATTTTATTTTGATGGTTGGCGTTTTAAATGATTGGCAAAGTGAATTAAAACTTCATGGTGAAATAGGGGTTGGAACCGTTTGATACGTTTGAATGAATGAATGAATGATCGTTTTTAAGGCCATTTTCCCCGCTAGAGCAGGGGTTAGCCTTGCGGGCCCCATGACAATCATGGTTCCCTGTTTGAGGCAATGTTTTTATGGCCGGATGCCCTTCCTGATGCCAACCCTTAGTCGCCTCTTACGATGCGCAGGGATACGGTGTACCTATTCTAAACCGGGGTACACACCGGGATCATTCATCCCAGCAAGCTGGTACTCAATTTGCCGACCTCGGAAGGATGACAGGCTGAGTCAACGCCCCTGGCGTTAATTCAGCGATCGACCGGGATTCGAACCCAGGATCCTAGGATCCCAAGCCGGCACCCTAACCGCTAAGCCAACACCAGGCAACACCAGGCAATGATACGTTTGAATATTTACGGGAATTATATTTTGAACAGATTCTATATTAATCCCAAGCCACATGCTGGAATTATCGACCAACGACTTCACATCAACGATAAATTCAAGGGGTGTTTCCATTTTAAAAACGAGCTCTGCTTTGCTTTTGATACATTTGAAAAACTGTTATGATGTGTAATCCAAGTCCAATGTGAAGCACATCTGTATGGTTGTAATAATATTCCTCAAAACAATCGCGGGGTAATATAACTTTGATCAGTATGTTTTGCGTCGTATACGTTTCAAGATGTAAACCTTCGGAAGTTATCGTGAAACAAACGGTATTCATGTTATTATATAACAAATCAAACAGGCTTTAAACTTGTTTGAATGTTTGATCGAGCGTGAAAAAGCATTACTTATTTTAATAACGCAATGTTTCTTTGTACTAAAGATCAATTTTTTTAAAATAATTTTTCACCAAGTTTTGTCTTTTGTAACTCTTGTGAATAAAATGACCCCAAGATTTCTTCTCCATGTAAATCATATAACTTATAAGTCCAAGGTACTGTATCCGTTACCTCAACGATTAAAAAAAGTTCATTAGTCCATCTCTTTGTTTAACCCTTCTCAAAATGACTTTTCCATCTGTATATTCTTACAACATCGCCAACTTTGAACTTTGGTTTTCTCAAATTAAACTTCTTTTCATATTCTAATTTTGTAACTGTTTCTGACGGTTTTTCTTCAGTAGATGAATGTACCGCATTGTTATAATTATCAACAATATCCTGAATTTCCAATACCCATTGTTGAGAACCGACTTGTGTGAATTTTTTATACAGCCTCTCTTTCAAAGTATGATTAAAATGCTCAATGACAACTGCTTTTCCTTCATTAAATATACTGTATAATGTAATGTCATGCATGCTCTTTAAGAAATTTCATGAATATGCTGTTGTAGAACTCCGTCCCCTCGTCGGTCCTCAGCTTCTTAGGCGTTCTCTTACTTTTATTAAATATCTGTTGGAAGGCTACCCCGGTGTGTACCCCGGTTTAGAATAGGCACACCGTATCCCTGCGTGTCGTAAGAGGCGACTGAAAGGGTTGGCGTCAGGAAGGGCATCCGGCCATAAAAACATTTCCTCAAAAAGGGAACCATGACAATTACAACTACATATGGGCAGGGTACAGTGCGAAGTACCCCGTGGGGGACCCCACTCCCGCTCATCAAAACTCAAGGTGGGGAACCCGATCGAAGCAAGGGTGGAAATCACTCCATTTATGACGACGAAACGTCTGATGCCCGACATGGAGATCGGTTTCTGAGGTTTGGGACATGGAATGTACGGACAATGACAGGGAGATCAGGAGAAGTGGTGGAAGTATTGGTCAGAAGAAGAGTGGACATATGTTGTGTGCAGGAGATGAGATGGAAGGGAAGTGGTGTGAGAATGGTGAAGGGTAGGCAAAGACAGAAATACAAGTTTGTGTGGCAAGGGTGCCCAGAAGGCGTGAATGGTGTTGGTGTCCTGTTTTCTGAGGAGTTTGTAGACAGTGTGGTGAGTGTGACGAGAGTGAGTGAAAGGTTGATGATGGTGAAAATGATGATTGGAAAGCTCTTGGTGAACGTCACTCGGGATATGCTCCGCAGGTTGGTCGGAGCAATGAAGAGAAGGACAAGTTCTGGTGTGCAATAGAGAAGCTGATGGAAAACGTGAAAGATAAGGAAGTTGTTTTGGTAGGAGGAGACCTAAATGGACATGTGGGAAGGAGTATGGATGGTTTTGAGGGAGTTCATGGGGGTTACAGATATGGTGTGAGAAATGGAGAATGTGAAAGGATTTTGGAGTTTGCAAATGGAGCTGATTTGTTGATTTGTAATACTCAGTTCCAGAAAGAGGATAATAAGCTTGTTACATACACGTCAGATGGGTCGACGACAACCGTTGACTACCTGCTGGTGCGTAGGCGAGATAGGGGGCACCTCCGGGACACAAAGGTGATCCCGGGGGAGGATGCTGTTTCACAGCACCAATTGGTTGTCTGCGACATAAGGGTGAAAGGTGCGATGAGAGTTCGGCGGGTGAAGTACCAAGCGAGAATGAAGGTGTGGAGGTTGAAAGAGGTGACTGTGAGCGAGGCATTAAAAGAGAGGCTGAGTATGGTAGAGGATGATGTGGTTGAGCTTGAAAGTGGTTGGATGTCAATGAAAGATAGTCTGTTGGGAGCCGTTGGTGAGGTATGTGGATGAACAAAAGGACCACCGAGACACTCGGAAACACGGTGGTGGGATGATGAAGTTGGAAAGAAGATTGACGAGAAGAGGAAGAAGTTCAAGGAGTGGCAGAAGGCGAAGGGTATGGGGGCAGAAAAGGCAGAGCATGAAAGTTATAAGGCAGTCAAGAAGGCTGCAAAGAAAGAGGTAGCAAAGGCGCAGGAGGCATGTAGGAAAATGTTCGGAGAACGCTTGGATTTGGAAGAGGGTCAGAGAGCGGTATTCAGGATTGCAAAGCAGATAGCGAAAGAGAGGTGTGATGTGATGGGGGTGAGTTGCTTGAAGGATGAAGTGGGACAAATCGTTGTGGACCCAGATGGAATTAAAGGAAGATGGAAGAGATATATGGAAATACTGTTGAATGCAGAGAATGAATGGGATGGCAACATAGAGAGTAACCCAGTTTTAGGACCGGCAGAGAAGATAACCGAGAAGGAAGTTGAGGAATCGATAAAAGCAATGAAGAGTTGAAAAGCGGGAGGGCCGACAGGAGTTGTGGGAGATATATTGAAGGCCGCGGGAAATTGGGGTGTGAAGAAAATGACAGATCTGCAATCTGGTGGTGAAAGAAGGCCGCATTCCAGTGGATTGGGAACTGAGTACCCTCGTCTCTCTATACAAGGGGAAAGGTGACCCTCTGGACTGTGGCTCGTATCGAGCGATAAAGTTGTTGGAGCATGTAATGAAGGTATTGGAAAGCGTGTTGGAGAGTAGGATAAGGAAGAAAGTGAAGATTGACGAAATGCAGTATGGATTTATGCCTGGAAGAGGAATGAAAGACGCGCTTTTTATTGTGAGGCAGTTGCAGGAGAAGTACATGGAGAAGAGGAAGAAGTTGTTTCTTGGGTTTGTTGATCTGGAGAAAGCATTCGATAGGGTTCCATGCAAAGTATTGACATGGGCATTGAGGAAGTTAGGAGTGGAGGAATGGTTGATCAGAGTAGTGATGGCAATGTACAAAATAGCGCGCACAGCTGTAAGGACGAAGGACGGGAACAGTGGTGAGTTTGAGGTGAAGGTGGGAGTGCATCAGGGGTCGGTACTAAGTCCACTACTATTTGTAGCTGTGATGGAGGTGCTGGCTCGGAATGTAAAGGAGGGTTTACCGTGGGAGTTGTTGTATGCAGATGATCTGGTGTTGATTGCAGAAAGTATGGATGGACTGAAGGAGAAGATGAACAAGTGGATGGAATGTATGGAGACAAAAGGTCTGAAGGTGAATATCGGAAAAACGAAGGTGATGGCAAGTGGTAAAGCATGTGGTGAGGTGGAAAGAATTGGGAAGTGGCCGTGTGCTGTGTGCAGGAAGGGTGTCGGAGTGAATTCCATTCAATGTACAGTGTGCTGAGTGGGTTATTCAAAAATGTAGTGGTTTGAGAGGGTCATTAACCAGTGTGGCAGCTACATTCAAATGCAAGTTGTGCACAGAGGGAGCTGCAGATGGAGGAAATGTTGAGTTGGATCTTGGAGACAACGTGAAGCTGGAAGGTTTGAAAACATTTTGTTACCGAGGAGACATGCTGAATGGAGAAGGTGTATCAGACTCGGCAACGGTTGCTAGAGTGAGATGTGCATGGAAGAAGTTTCGGGAACTGAGTGGCGTGCTAACGAGGAGGGGAGTGTCGTTGAAGCTGAAGGGAAAGGTGTATGCTGCGTGTGTGAGACGTGTTATGATTTATGGTAGCGAGACATGGGTAATGAACGTGGAGCAGCAACGAAGGCTGGAAATGCGAATGGTTCGGTGGATGTGTGGAGTATCGTTGAGAGAGAGGAAGACAAATGATGAATTACAAAAGATGATGGGAATAGTGCCTGTGATTGATGCTGTGAAGAGAAACAGGCTGAGATGTTTTGGTCATGTGTTGAGGAAGGATGAAAGTGACTGGTTGAGAAGAGTGATGGAAATGAATGTAGAAGGAAGTAGAGGACGGGGAAGACCGAGAAAGACTTGGCTAAAGATGGTCAAAGAAGAAATGCGGGCAAGGGGGTTAAGAAGGGGAGATGCAGAAAATAGGGCAAAATGGAAAAGATTGTCATGGGGACCGCAAGGCTAACCCCCGCTCTTGCAAGGAAAATGGCCTTAAAATGCCTGTTGTTGTTGGAAGGTTAACATCAGAGTATTACCTCTCTTGTTTTTCAGGGGAACAACCCAAGCGAATCTACTTCTCAAATCAATAACGGTTAAGGCATACTTCTACCCTTTATCATTATTTAGTTCAATTAAATCGGCAGACCAGAGGTAATCTCCACTTTTGGAATAAACCTTTCTTCGTTTAAACTTTGTGATCATCGGCTTGTGTAACTCATTAGCTAAAATGACTCCTTCCTCAGGTTTAATATCATCCTTGGAGTTTAGTAGCTTTTAAGGACTTTGCCCCGGGTGGAACACCTTGAAGGGTAATTCCAAGCCCTCATCTCAATTTCGCGCCTGTCATCTTCTTCACGATAAACCTATCAACTTTCTCTCTCAACGTTGGATTTCGGATCAGAGACAAATTATACAACATTTCTCTATCAGCTTCGTGTTTTCCGGCTAATGTATCGTTTTTACCATAATCAATGTCATGCTTCATACACACCTCATCAACCCTGTTTTTAGGTTTCGACCAAGGTTTAGGGTTGCCATCCTCATCTAGTCTTTTTTCCACGTTTGTTCCTAGACCACAGAAGGAATACCCCGGTAGATGTAGTTCCCCTGGAATCCCCGTTGTTGTAAACCTACTACCTGATATAAATTTTTGTATATCACCCCCACTTTTAGATGAGATGAATCAACACTTTTTAGTCCCGCATGTTACACATTCTCCCTTTTCATAAACTCTATTCTTTTTATTTACACCGTAGGAGATATTTTTCGTTTTGGTTTTCTTTTTGCACTTGATACAATAACTCATTTTATTATTAGATTAATTATTTATTTTTTAATTATGTACATGTTCCCATTAGAGCGACAATCAATTCCATTGTTTAAAATAAACCTTTTATCATCATAAGCCTCAAGAGCTTCCTTGTTCACCTCCTCTGTATATAATTGATGAGCATAACTTCTTATCATATTCATTTTTCTAAACTCCTCTTTCTTTAAAGTTAAACAATTATAATAATGTTAAAACTCTATTTCTTCTTTGATAACACCTTTCTTTATTCCTTTTAACTCCTTATCACATCTTTCCATATTATTATCATCAATATATTTATAAGCATAAGCCTTAGCTCTCAATCCAACGTATTCAGTCATTACCTTTCTTCCTAATTCATCCTTAAACTTTCCAATAACCTTTTTATTATTTGAGGAAAACAACTTACCAGTTGGCTTGTAATTGCTTGTATCATACGAGTCACTATCCTCAAGCATATCTGAATAAACATCTTCCGTTTTAATTTCTAAAATGAAACTATCCGTATAAAGTAGAGAAACATTATTTTGATATTTCTTCTTCAGGTTATTGTAAAGGGAATCATACATTAGTAATTTTGATGAGTCAAGAACCGTCGTTCCCATATAAATTGGTTTATCCATTTTAATACTCTCTTTTTGCAAATGAATAGCAACAAAGTTCTCTGAAAACACCACTTCTCTTTGAAAACTAGGTTTATTAATTAATTTTGCTGCTTGCTCTAAAGATGTAGTAAGTCTTATGTTTTCTCTATTCCTAAGATTTTCCATCGTCTTTCCAAATACAGAATTATTCATCAATTTATAAAAGTCTTTCTCAAAATCAGTTTTTGCTTCGGTTCTCCTTTGAGTATTAAAATCAATATACTCCTTCATCCAATGACTTTGGTTTATCTGTATAACTCTATGGACTTTCTTTACTATCAATCCTGCCAATACATATTGCTTCAAGTTCCTTTGGTGTAAAACATAATTTTCTTTATCATATAATGTAGTAAGTAATTTTTCTGTTGGTTTACCTGTTATATTAAATGTTCGTTGATAATCACTTAGCCATTCTTCTTTCGGACATTCTTTGGTAGGGGCATAAGGTAGGTCGTCGTGTTTATTATGGAGTTCTTCAGGATATTTCAAATCAACCTCAAAATAATATCCAACTTCCGAATCGTCCAATTCTTTTTGTGAGGATGTAACGATGTTTTGTAAAACCTTTTCATTATCTTTCTCTTCAACCAATTTGAGTCCTCCATAATGTAGAGCTCGAGACATAGCCCATCCATACAAATTATTAGCATCGTAATACATCAGGTAAGAACTATCTTTCGTATCATCATAATTAGGAAGATACTTATTGTTAGCCTTTGCATATCTCTTAGAACATACTCATAATATTCCCCCTCTTTTAGCCTCTTCTATCACCAAAAGCATATCTACATCACTGATTAAATCCAGATTCTGTTTCGTCATTTTTAGCATGGCACTCCAAGCTAATCCGGGGGCTGTGTAGTAGTGGACAGGATTTAATGCATATGATTGTTTATTATGACAAACTGTTCTAAAGGTTTCAAAGACGTCGGCTAGTAGTAAAACGTCGGTTTTAAGATACAAATCATGATACTCGCCAAGGTTCTTTATGTTAAACGTTTTCCAAATATTTTGTGCTTGAGTATGTTCTTTATCAGTTATATGACATTTATTTAACTTGTTATAGAAACATTATTTTGGGGGAAGTTGTGTTTCTTTAAATCTCTCAAATGAATCCATGTAATCATACGGGTATATTCCCTTTTGTGATAAGAGTTCAATCTCTTTTTTATCTGATATATACTCTGAAAGGCACGGAACGTTTTTAATATTTGATGCCAGGGTAGATAATGGACTTGCCATCAATTTAAATGAGTCAAGAAACCTGATGTGGTCATATCATATATATCTTTACCTTTTTCTTTGTTAAATCCTATTTTTGTACGTATTGTTTTTGTGAATGAAATGTAATCCTGATCTGTGGTCGGAATTGCTGAAATGTTTCCATATGTTTTTGAAAGCTCCTTAATAAATAGATGTGTATCATAATGGGCGTTGTTGTGAAGAAAGACCGGAATGAAATTTGGGGTTTTATAATTAAGATTACATTCATTATGGGCCGGAACCCTATATTGCCCAGTGAGATGACAATGGTCTCTAACCTTTGGTCTCCCAGTATTTTCCTTCCCATCAATTTTCTTCCCACAGATATGACAGATACTATTTGTCTGCTTAAATTCTGTTTCTTCTTCTTTTGTTAGGGGGTTCATCGGTTTATTGGTTAATCTCATTATCTTTCTTAAGCGTACACAGTCCTCTTCTAATCTCGTTTTATAAGCTCAGAAGCCACATCTTCTCCTCTATAAAAAGTTCTTGTTTGTTGTATTTGTCGCCAACAGATGATTTAATATAATAACAAAACCCACAAGGAGTATGTTTTTGATATTTATTCGTGGATGTTTTGTTTGGTTTTGAAGAAGTGTCGTTTATCTTTTCAAGAATACATTCAAAGTCAGCATATATCACAAATGGGTGTTTTATAGTTTTATCGAAATCTTTGAATGATATGCTTGAACCTTCTGCCGGCATATTAATTACGGTGGCTTTATGTACGACACAGTATTGTAAGTGTTTGTCTAATCTTTCTTGACTATTACAGAAGTTGAGACATCGCTTACAGATGTATTTTTTAGCCTCGTGTTTGTTTATTTGTGAAGAAACTAATCTTGATAAATTTTTGATGTAAGCATAATGTGAATTTTCTTCCAAATTATAATATAGAAGGTCAATATGAGTTTCATCATTTTTATAGTTATCCGAAGTTTGTAAAACCTGAACTTTGTTTTTACCCGTTAGTCCGTAAACATTAACAGACAGATTATTCATTTTCTCAAATTTAGGAATATCTTTCATGGTCATTGGAAATGGTAAACCAGTAACATTTAACTCGTTTTCATATTTCCCATAATGTGATACCCTTTGAACATGATGTTCAGCGGGATGTAAGCATGCAAGAACAGACCATAGAAAACATTCATGATCTTTATTTTGAATATTAATAAATACCTTTTTAAGCATTATATTTTTCGGCAATTCAATATAAGAAGAAGCTTTAAGGGGGTTTGATTTTCGAACATGTATATCGATGAAAAGTATTCTAGTAATAGTAAATCCACTACCCACAAGCGAATGATCCACCTGTTCTTCTTGTTCTAAAATTTTATCATAAACGCCCGTTAATAAGAATCCCTGGAGTGATGCGATAAAGTCAGGTTTTGTTCTCATATAACGTTTTATAATAAGATCCCCTATTTCAGTATTTGGTTTTTTCAATTCCATTTTTACTCCCATATAAAATTTAAGAGGTTTAATCTCATCCAAAACATTCTTTACATAGCTTTCAACGGCGGGTTTGACTGTTTCAACCGCCTCAGCCATTGATTTTGGTTCTGGGGGTGGTAAATTAAAAATCCTTATTTTAATATGTCCATTAAATGCCCCAACACAGTCCTTAATCGTGTACCCCAACAACTTTGTGTTTTTGTGATTTAAGATGAGTGGGAAAACTCCTCTTCAAGACCGTCTTATCACAAACATGACAATATTTTGTTTCGCGTTTGGGTGGAGCTGCCATATGTAAAAGTTTGAGTGTGTGTTTTTGGGATTTAAGATGTCTTTTACGTTCACTTGTATAATCACGTTTACAAACATCACAATACCATGTTTTTGGTTTTTCTTGTTCAAGTGGAGCCATCATCTGTGAAAGTTTGGCTTTGTGTTTGTTGGATTGAAGGTGTTGTTTATAATTGTTTTTGTAATCGCGATCACAAACATTACAATATGTTGTGACCCGCTTTTTATATGTCCTCATATTGTTCATTTTATATAAGAGAAAGTTCTTTAAACTAAAAATCAATTTTTTTCCCACAACATAAAATGAATAAAATTCAAATGTTGGTGTAAATGTCCACCCCAATGTGTTAAATAAGTTATGACAAATCTTATCATGAAATTGTTTACGCTCAATTGTTTTTAAACCAGTAAAATCTTCAAGATGACATTTATGATTATGTTTATGCAATAACTGAAATAATAAATATTGCATATTCAGAAAAAAAATTCTATCTTGTGCTTCAGCCTTATCTTTACAATGTTTTTCATAGTATTGTTTTAATAAAGCGCTTGTTCTAAATGAGAAATATCATCCAATTTCTTCTTGGTTAATGTTACATATATTAGATTAATATTACCATAATGTTCAGTATATTTTCATTCTTTTAGAAACATGGTGATATGAGTTTTCATGATATAGTCAGGTTCACTATGTTTTTTCGTTAAAAATTTTGGTAGATTAGCAAAACTATACATTTTTGGAATATTCAGAGCATGAGGAATCCAAAAATTAATGTTTACATTTGCGTAGACACCTTTGCGAAAATGACACTAAGGACAGTGATGAAGATCTGTAAAAGCATATTCCTGAATGGTATAGACCTCGTAGATCCTGTGTATAGGACTTATAGTTCAATCTGATACTACCTATAACTTCCTATAACAACCTATAACTTCAAAGGACTTGCAATATCATGTATTATGTAATACAGTTATATCACAAATATAAAGACAATGGTTTTCAATTACCTTTGTTTGTTGCTTTTCTATAATCCTGAGCACTATTTTGAGGCCTTTATTGGATTCCTTGGCCCAGAAAACATAGGATTAGCATATTTAATTAAGTCTCTAGGTTGACTAGAAGCCGAGATCGTGCAAAATATGTATTTTATGGCGGCCATTTTCAAAATCCAAAATGGCGGCCATGCAGGTGTCTGCAAATGCCAACATTGATTTTCAGATTCTCCATGCTCTGAAGATTCCAAAAATGTACAGGTTTGCTAATCCCAAAATTTTGAAAGAAATTATATTTGTTAACATAGTGAACCTGACTATCTTCATCACTGTCCTGAGTGTCATTTTCGCAAAGGTGTCTACGCAAATGTAAACATTAATTTTTGGATTCCTCATGCTCTGAATATTCCATAAATGTATAGTTTTGCTAATCTACCAAAATTTTGAACGAAATTATATTTGTTAACATAGTGAACCTGACTAATATTGGAATATTTTATAACCTCGTCTTCATGGTTGATCAAAAGTCTATATGCTTTAAACTTTTCATTCAGATCGTTACAAACCTTTTCTAGCATTTTACAATATTGTTTACCTTTATATTGAGTAATACATTTTTGAAAATGAGAAACTCTATTGTAAATATTTTTTCCTATTATATTTACTCTCTTATAATCATTATAAGTCATATTAGTGTTAAAACGTAATTGTTGGTTATTATACCACAAACACGTTTTAATATTTGTGTTAGTTATTTCAAAATCAGATAAGTTTTGATTTTTACAAAATGTACAAGTAATATTAGCGATAGGTTTAATTTCATATAAAATGGGTATATTCCATAATTTTAACCTTATTATTTCTCCAACAATATTTAAAAACTCATTTATAACAGATACTTTCTTTTTAAAGATTGGATTATGTGTATTCATCGCGGTTCCTTGGGCGAGTGAGGCGTGCTTCGAGCTCTCCACAGCATCGAAGTTTGAGTGTTTTCCCATTCTTGTCTTTGTCAAATTTCCACTGGTTATTTTGCTGTGTACCTGTTATTGTGTGTTTCTAGTTGGTGTTGGTTTGTGGTTCGTGCAAACTTGTGTGTAATTAATCGTTTTCTGGGTCGTACCTCGTGCGCGGCCTGGTGACTTGGGGCTTCCCTTCCCCCCTTCGGTGTTTTGTCGGTTTGGGTTATTTCCTTCGCTGTATTGCTTGTTTCTTTTATTTTGTTTTCTCCCCCTCACCTCACCTCCCTAGACAAAGAATTCTATATTGATTCTTTCTCTCCTCCTGGACACGTGCTTGTTCGCTCTCCTCCTCATCTCGGCTTGTGCCCCGCCCCCTGTATCTCGTTTTCTTCCACCTCTGCCCCTTCTTTCTCAAATCCACGTTCTCGCTTGGAGACTTTTCCCGGATTGTTTTTCATGGTTTTCATGGTTCTGTTTGGATATTGTTGGAATATGTTTAAACCGCAGCCGTGATGTTGAAGCCCCCCCCTCCCCCCCCCAGAATTTCCATGTTTTAAACGTTTCCCAGTGTGTACCCTGGTCAGAATAGGTACACCGTATCCCTGCGTGTCGTAAGAGACGACTAAGAGGGTTGGCGTCAGGAAGGGCATCCGGCCATAACAACATTGCCTCAAAAAGGGTGGAAATGCGAATGGTTCGATGGATGTGCGGAGTGTCGTTGAGAGAGAGGAAGACAAATGATGAATTGCGAAAAATGATGGGAATAGAGCCTGTGATTGATGCTGTGAAGAGGAACAGGTTGAGATGGTTTGGTCATGTGTTGAGGAAGGATGAAAGTGACTGGTTGAGAAGAGTGATGGAAATGAATGTAGAAGGAAGTAGAGGATGGGGAAGACCGAGAAAGACTTGGCTAAAGATGGTCAACGAAGAAATGCGGGCAAGGGGGTTAACAAGGGAGATGCAGAAAATAGGGCAAAATGGAGAAGATTGTCATGGGGACCGCAAGGCTAACTCCCGCTCTTGCAGGGAAAATGGCCTTAAAATGCATGTTGTTGTTGTTGTTGTTGTCTCAGTGGTGAAGAATCACTTTAAAATATCGGATCCTGATCTTCAGCGAAATCTAATCATTTCGGCCTTGTCACGTATCAAAACCTTTCCATCAACTTTCGTCCGAATCTGTCCACAACTTTTGATTATGTTTGATGAGATATCCTGTTCACAAACAGACAAATAGACAGACAGACAGGGGTTGAAAGCATAACCTCCATCCATATTCGGTGGTTGAGTTAAAACAGCTAAAATAAGTTTGGCCAATCATTAACGGATTAATTAAGAGGAATTCTCAATAAAAAATATGGAAGCAATTCTGGATATGATTGACCATAAAATGTACAAAGAGAAACAAAGAAGTTAATCATAGAAAAGTTAATGACATCATCAAAATTATGTTTGATAAAGTGGTGGAATGATCAATATAGAGAAAATACTACATACAACAGAAGGAGGTGTGGAGTAAACTTCCAGAAACAATACAACAGAGAGAGCCACCGAGTGTTGTGTACACCTTGTGAAATCCAATTAGGGGTAGGATCTTCAACTATAAGGGAAGCACCACAATGTATAGATGAAGAGGAATGGTTAGATAGCACATCATTGAAATTATGAACATGCCTGATTTAAATATCCATCATAAACTCATTATCACCGCGGTGATCTCAGAATAGTGAAAGATAGAAAAATACGTGCATTACTTCCAAAAGGACCGAATTATAGAGAAAACAAAAGGATGAACTGGAATAAAGCAATGAAACTTACAATGATAGCCGTGATGGAATGAATAAGAGAATAAATAGATAAATACAAAGTACCAAACACACAAATGGCTTAATAATGCTTGGAACAGGTAGAGAATCATGTAAAAAGGAGAGTTGTTTATTTGAAAAAAAAAGTTTGAATCGATAAGCCGAAGATAATTTTAAACGATCTAGAGACAGGCCATTATTTAAAACAGCTCCAAATAGAACCGCCTTTAGAGGCCATTTTTCCCCGCAGAGTGGGCTTTGGCCTTTTTTCTGGCACCGTGGTCCCCTTTTTGAAGCAATGTTTTATAGCCGGATGCCCTTCCTGCCACCAACCCTGTTAGTCACCTCTTGCGACACACAGGGAATTACCAGTGAACTGGTACTCAATTTGCCGACCACGGAAGGATGACAGGGTGAGTCAACCTCCCTGGTGTTAATTCAGCGATCGACCGGGATTCAAACCCAGGATCCCAAGCCGGCACCCTAACCGCTAACCCAACACCAGGCTACAAAACAGCTTCAAATACTATGTTAGTTTTCAATGCAGGTTGTAATTATTAATCTAGTGAAATTAAATCAGTAAAAGTTTATAATTGAAAATAGCTGCACTTACCAGTTGGGAAAGCCGATGTTTCTTTGAGAATCAACTCACATTGGTGATAGTAGATGTTGAAGTGAAGAAGAAGCTTGAGAATCGTCACGTGACCTCCACCATGTTGGTAGGCTGAATTGGTCTGCAGACCAATCCGGGCATAATGTGATGGTTGCAGACGGCATGGGATGGGAGAGATGTAATAGCCTTGTCCCACATTCGTGACAGATTAAATCACAAAGCGCCCCGTTTGGTGAGAGATGACCACGATCTCTGAATGGGATCTCTGGATGGGATGGATGGGATGATCTGGCAAGCCTGTGTCGGTCCCATCTGAAGAATGGAAAAGATGGAGCAGAGGGAGATAGAGGATTTGGGGGTGTGGTGTGAAGTGGTTAGAACCACCGGGTTCAAAGATCTCATGCTACTCTGCGCCCTTGGACCCTCACGCTTGTTCTCACATCTGAAGATGGCTCTGCCATTGGGTGGGCTCATGGCAGAGACGGCTCGTCCAGGCACAGAGCAGGCAGATGGTCGTGCCAAGGCATCTTTCTCCAACGGCTTGTAACAGGGCAGATTTCCCCCAGCGGTTCCGCTTTTTCACCCGCATACCTCCCTTTTATTGAGGCTGGTGCGGTGTGTGGTCAAGAAGCCTTCGAGGCCTTTCGTAACCGCTTGTGGCCTCCTCTCGTTGTTCCTCTGTCTCTCATTTTGACATTCGGATGATGCAACAACATCCAGAAGCATTCGCGGGGCTTTCGGAGAGGTCCGGGTACGGTCTGTTTTTTTTTTTACGGATGATGCTTCCGGTTGAAAGACACCATTTACTGATTACCTCGCGGTCTCGCAATTCAAACTGCCATCGTCTAACGATATATTTTCAATCATCACATTACAATTGCATGGTGAGTTTGTGCTTTAAGTGGAATTTTCATGAAATTAATCCATTATCTTCGATTAACGTCTGATTTGTTTGCACTTGTCAGTATTATGTGCAGAGTGCAGGTCCTACTGACAAAAAAACCTCTGTCATATTCCCCAACATCCCATATTCCTTATTTATTGAATGAATGAATGAATGATCGTTTAAGGCCATTTTTCCCGCTAGAGCGGGGGTTAGCCTTGCGGGCCCCATGACAATCATGGTTCCCTGTTTGAGGCAATGTTTTTATGGCCGGATGCCCTTCCTGACGCCAACGCTTGGTCGCGCTCTTACGATGTGCAGGGATACGGTGTACCTATTCTAAATCGGGGTACACACCGGGGTCATTCATCCCAGCAAGCTGGTACTCAATTTGCCGACCTCGGAAGGATGACAGGCTGAGTCAACCCCCCTGGCGTTAATTCAGCGATCGACCGGGATTCGAACCCAGGATCCTAGGATCCCAAGCCAGCACCCTAACCGCTAAGTCAACACCAGGCTATATTCCTTATTTATTATTGTAAATAAATTATTAATTTCCAAGTTTAAGTGCACATCCTTCCTCTCCGCATCCTACATATGCAGCACTGGGTGGATAGTTTAGAGATCGCCTCCTTTAAACATTTGGCTCATCCTCGGTCTTTGTACCTTGGTGGGGCAGTGGGCGTTAGCTGACCAATGACGCGACAATATATTTTAAACGCCAAATAATCATGTCATCAGTGGTTGTTGTGATGGTGGACGGGACTATCGCCGGTCCACCATAGGGTGGTCATTTCGGAGAGGTGAGGAATTACTATGGATTACTATGGATGGGCACGTTTAAGAATGCTAAGCATTTCCCATTATCATTTCTTACCCCGAGTGTGTAGACTGACATTGTGGAGACCCGAGATTTATACATTGTGTTGGAAGATATGTACAGTATTTATTTGACGTTTCGATGATAATTATTTTGTCTCAACTTTGCAAACTTTCATAGCTCCAGCAACATTTACTCAAATCTTGATACTTTATTTAATGTCACCGTTTTTTAAAATAATATATGCATTAAGCACGTGCCACGTGTATCGTTTTATCTCAGCGGATTATTATCAACAGCTCAGCCAAGACCCACTTAAAGCAGAGAAACAACACAAGTGTAAAGCAAAATTGGATGAAAATAAGGTAAATCTACCTCGTATTAGCATTTATCTCAGTAACAATACTTCAAACTGTAAATATTAACAAACAGGATGTGCCTCAGCATCACCCTCTTCTGGTGCATCAACATTTTATCATGTCATGTGTTACTGTTTGTGCCACGAGCTAGGAAAACTGATAGTAATAACTCATTCACTGTATTTTCTGGAGAAAAATGTAACCTTGAAAAAAATATAATTTTACCTTGAAAAAACCTGGAATCCTTTCACAAGAAATGCGTGGAGACCGTGTAACCCATATCATCCGCATGGTGCAATGCTAATGTATCATCACCACGATTATGAGTTACTCTCATGGTAGTTTTCATGAGGTATTGTTAATTACATCCATCTCTTCTTGGAGTACATCACTTCCGTTTCCTCAGGTGAGGTTGTGTCGTCTATGCTCCTCCAAGATCATCAAAGATAAGTTTCTCCCAATCGTTTATGTTGAATTTCTACTGTTTATTTTGCTGGGTATATGTACAGTCACGTGAAAAAGTAAGTACACCCCATGTAAAGTTTTGACTTTTTCACCATATTTCAACATACAGCTATTTGATCTTCATTTCAACAATATTGATAGATAAAGGTGATATAATATAACAAATATCATGAAACATTTACATTTTGTAGTCCATTGTATCATTTAAATAAACATAAATGCAAATTTTGCATGTGGAAAAAGTAAGTACACCCTTGGCTCCAATAGGTGGTATTGCCCCCTTTGGCAGAAACAACCTCAAGTAGGCGTTTCTTATAACTATCTACCAGTCTCTGACATCGACTGGGAGAAATTTTTGCCCACTCCTCCATGCAGAATTCTTTCAGCCGTGCGATGTTTGAGGGGTTTCTTGCATGCACAGCTCGTTTCAAATCCGCCCACAGCATCTCGATGGGATTTAGATCCGGGCTTTGACTTGGCCATTCCAGAACCCTCCATTTCTTTCTTTTCAGCCATTGCTTGGTGGATTTACTGGTATGTTTAGGGTCATTGTCATGTTGCAAGGTCGACCTTCGGTTGAGCTTCAACTTTCCGACAGATGGCCTCACATTATCCTCAAGCACCCTCTGGTACAATGAAGAATTCATAGTGGATTCTATGATGGTGAGCTGCCGAGGCCCTGATGCAGCAAAGCTGCCCCAAACCATAATATTTCCACCACCATGCTTTACAGTTGGTATCAGGTTCTTGTGGTCAAATGCTGTCTTTGGTGTTCGCCAAACATGTCTTCTGGTACTGTGGCCAAATAGCTCTACCTTTGACTCATCTGTCCAGAGCACATTGTTCCAGAAGTGCTGGTCTTTGCATAGGTGTTCATTGGCAAACTTTAGTCTTCCCCTGATGTTCTTTCTGGACAGCAAAGGTTTCCTCCTGGCACACCTCCCATGTAGATCAAATTTGTGCAGTCTCTTTCTAATGGTAGACTCATGCACTTTGACATCAACAGTGGCAAGAGCTACTTGTAGGTACCGAGATGACATTCTGGGGTTCTTAGAGACTTATTTCAGCATCTTGCGGTCTGCTCTCGGACTGAACTTGCTGGAGCGGCCTGGCCTGTACAAGTTGGCAGTTGAATCTTCTCCACTTGTAGATGATCTTCCGGACAGTCGAATGATTGATTTCAAATTGTTTGGAGATCTTTTTAAATCCCTTCACAGACTCATAGGCATCTATAACCTTCTTTCTGAAGGCCTCAGAGAGCTCTTTTGATCTAGGCATGGTGACGCCGCACACTTCAACAACAAAGAGCAAACCAAACTAAATGTCTGAGGTTTAAATAAGACAGGTTCCTCCAAGATCCTCTCTAATGATGTTCTAATCATTTGCACCTGAGCTGGTGCACCTGGTTCTAATTTTAGGTATTTGAAGTAGTGATAAATGTAGCGGTGTACTTACTTTTTCCACATGCGAAATTTGCATTTTTGTTCATTTAAATTATACAATGGACTACAAAATGTAAATGTTTCATGATATTTGTTATATTATATCACCTTTATCTATCAATATTGTTGAAATGAAGATCAAATAGCTGTATGTTGAAATATGTTGAAAAAGTCAAAACTTTACGTGGGGTGTACTTACTTTTTCACGTGACTGTATACTGTGTGCTTTACTTCGATCTTGTTTTGTAGTTCATGCAAATTTGTGTGTATTAGTCGGATTTTCCGTATTTTGGGGCCCAGTGCCCTCGAGGCCTGCCCAGTTTCCTCGCCGTCTTTTGTTTATTCACGTTCGTTCTTTCGCTGTATTCCCCTTTTTCCACCTCCTACTTCCTCCAAACCACTTGCCATTTGTTTAATGTCTTCGATGCAAAAAAAAACAATATTCATAATAATAATTTCCTTCTCCACTAGCGGCCCCCATTCCCCGCCCGTGACCACCTGTTGTCTCGCCCTACCCCTTCTCTTTCCTTCGTATCTCCTTCCTCCCCAGCTGATTTTCACCTTTCCATTATGTTCGTGGATTATTCATCATACTCCTTCAACCTTTCTCCTTCTTTTTCTGATCCGCTTTCACCTAATCTTCAAAAAAAAAAATAAATAAAATAAAATATATATATATATATATATAGATGTATATATATATATATATATATATATATATATATATATATATATATATATATATATATATATATATATATATATATATATATATATATATAGATGTATGTATATATATATATATGTATATATATATATATGTATATATATATATATATATATATGTATATATATATATATATATATATATATATATATACTGTATATATATATATATATACTGTATATATATATATATATATATATATATATATATATATATATATATATATATATATTAATGAAGAAAATAAAAAGGCGGCCCCTCCTCCCATACTAACAAATTGCTTATACACCTCCCTGTTACTTGGTTCTCTGCTCCACCTGGCTTGTTAATCTCCTATTCTACTGTTCTTCTTTTTGAACCTGTTCTGCAATTCATCACCCCCCTCAGCCTCCCTGACCTCATTTCAGTGAATACCCGTACAGTGTTCACGGTTTTGTTTTAAAACGTTTAAACTTCCCCCTGCCGTGCTGTTTTCACTCGTCTATTACAATTCACTCTTCTTCGTCCTTTTCATAAGGCAGTCTTCAAATTGCACATTAAATCATTCCAGTTCGGAAAAAAATAATTCAATCTCGTATGTACAGCTCTTTTTTGGGATCTTTATTGGGGACTTGGGATCATACAATCTATAATCTCACCTTTATACCACACCTCCTCTAACATTTTCAGACGTATCTCTGACTTGAAAATCTCAAGAAACCCAGTTTGTAATAAATGTTCGATATTCATTAATCATTAAAAACTCCCAACTCACCCCTCCTATTCAAAATACCCACTCACCCCTCCCTTTCAACTCCCCCCCTCACCTCTCTTCTTCAATTCTCCCCTCTCACACTTCCTCCACAAAGCTGCCTCCTCCCCACTTACTCTCCCTTCCAACTCATTCCTCCACCTCCAGCTCTTCCAACCGTCTACTTCAGTCTGCCCCTCCTCAAACAACTCCTCACTGTGCCTCATCCCATCACTATATAACATTTTGTCATCCTCGTCCTTCCCCTTCTCCTAGCTCTTCTACAATCTCTGACACACTGTCACCGCTCTTCTTACCTTCCCCTCTTCCCCCTCATCTTACCTTACCCCTCCCCTCTCCTGTATCTGATGCTCCCCCTCCCTCTTCCTCAATGGTATGGACCTCAAACATCCAGGGCCTTCGCTCAAACCTGATTGATCTCTCCATCCAGATTGCTTCTGACAAACCAGACTTAATCTACTTAACAGAGACTTTCCTCCTTCAAGATGTCTCTGATTCCTTAATATCTCTACCTGGTTACTCCCTCCTCCGGTATGATAGACCTGAGCCTCGTCCTGGTGGTGGGGTTGCTATCTTTATCAAAAACTCTTTTCCTCACTCTCCCTGCACTGCCCTCACTCCACCACACCCCCAGGAGTACCTTTGGCTGCGGCTTCCCCTCCACTCCCACCTTTTAATCACATGTGTGTTGTACTATCCACCAAACGGCGATGATGCCTTTTACATCTCACTTCCTGACACCATGGACCAACTTCTATCAACTCATCCCAAATCTCTCTTCCTCATATGTGGCGACTTCAACTGTCATCATGGCAGCTGGCTGGGTGTGGGTACTTCTCACACCAGCAACGGCACCTCAGCAAAGGACTTCTGTGAATCATTGGGTCTGACACAATATGTCAATTTACCACCCCGGACCTCAACCAATGGTACATCATTTCTTCTTGACTTGGTCGTGACCAACTTCCCTGCAAATGTCTGCCTTTCTTCTTCTGCTCCAATCGGATCTGTTCATTTGCTTGTTGAAGTGGACATCTCTCTGGTTATTCTCAGAGAGCCCCCTCAGCACCGACGTGTCTGGCATTACACTCAGGCCGACCTGGCATGGTCTTCAAGCAGCCATCAAACATCTGGACTGGTCTCCCATCTCTGACATCAACTCATCCTGGGAATTCTTCCAAAGAAAATTGCTCTCTCATGCACAGATTTATCCCATCTCATCTTCAGTTGGCATACCCTTCCTCCCACCCCCCTCAGTCCATGGTAGACTGAATCTTGGGGTGAGGCAGTTGCCCTGAAACAACTTTCCTTCGCCTCTTGGAAGGCTAATCGAATGAAAGGCAATCTCCATTCCTTTCACAAACCTCGGAACATGTGTGTCTACCCTCAGGAAAGCCAGGAAACAATATCTGTCTACTCTCAAGACTGAAATCTCAAGCCTGTCTCCCTCCTCCAAATCCTGGTGGCATCTGGTCAAATCTGTTTCTGGTGTTTGTTCCCCTTCCATCCACCCCTTACCTCAAACGGCGACACAGCTGACTCTGCACGTGAAAAAGCTGAATGCATCAACTCTGTGTTTGCCTCAAAATCTTGTGTCCCAAACACAACTCTGTCTGTACCCACCTGGACTCTGTGTCCTTCTCTCCTGACTAGGTGGAGAGGTTTTTGTCAAACCTTGACTCTGATTCTGCAACTGGACCAGATGGCATCAGCCCACGGGTCCTAAGATCCTGCTCTGCTGCTCTATCTCACCCTCTCTCTGTTCTCTTCACCCTCTCTTTTGCTCAAGGCCATCTGCTTGGAAATCAGCCAACATTTCTGCTTTACACAAAAAAGGTGCAAAAACAGATCCTTGCAACTATAGACCAATCCACCTGCTCCCAATAATCAGCAAGGTCACTTTGGATATTAAAGCAAGGTCACTTCGGATGTTAAATCCTTCCTCTTCCCCAATGGCTTGATCTTGGATCATCAATTTGTATTCAGAGAAGGCCACTCTACTCTGGAAATGCTGCTTCTGCTGTCTCAACAATGAATGGAGGCCCTCAATGTCAAACAGTAAATCAGAGTCATATCCCTTGACATATCTCGTGCCTTCGATATGGTCTGGCACCCCACCCTACTCACCAAACTCTCCTCTTATGGTATCCATGGACATCTCCACACATGGCTTGCGGGCTTCCTCTCTGGTCATAGTCAATGTGTGGCCCTGAATGGATTTCTCTCATCTCCCCTTCCTGTTCAGGCTGGAGTTCCCCAAGGCAGTGTTCTGGTCCCTGTGCTTTTCTGGTCTTCATCAATGATCTCTCCGACTCTCTGGAAAATCCTCTCTATCTCTTTGCTGATGACTTCTCTCTCTGCCACTCCATACCTCATCCCTCAGATTGGCAGAAAGCAGCCTCTTCACTCTCTGCAGACCTGGAAAAAAATCATAAACTGCTCAAACAATTGGAACATGTCTTTCAATCCTGACAAATCTTACACTCTCACTTTGTCTCTCCGAAAACACCGTCCAGACAACTCTTCCATCTACTTTCTCAACAATCCTATCGAATAAGTTCTGTCACGCAAGCTTTTGGGTCTCACGATCTGCCATGATATTTCCTGGGAAAACCACATTTCCAAGCTGGCTTCCAAAGCCAGTCGTTGACTGGGCATCCTCTGCCATGCGAAGTCCTTCTTTAGCACCTCTGAGCTCCTCACCACATACAAAGCTTTCATCCGCAGCTCAATGGAATACTGCTCTCCCTTCTGGGCTGGTACTCCTGCCTCACACCTAGCTCTGCTTCGCCCTGTAGAAACCAAACTTTTCAGAATCATTGGTGTCTCCCGTGATGAAGCGGTTTCTGAGGGCCTTTCACTTGCCCACCGCAGGCAGGTTGGTGGTCTTTTTGTCTTTGACCGACTCCTCTCCGGCCGAGCTCTCCCAGCTCTATCTGTGATCTGTCCCCCCAAATGTTCCTGAAGGACGCACAAGATCTGCCAGCAACCCTCTTCTGGTGAAACTGCCAAAATCAAGACTCTCTGCTCACCTTCACTCTTTTTTTTCCTGCCTCTGGAACAAACTCCCACACTCTCTTCAATCCCACTCCTCCTTCCAGGTCTTCAAAACAGCTGTTCACCACCATCTCTTTGTTCCCCCATCCAAAGCCTTGACCTTTTCTACCCCCATCAATACATGCCAGAATCCACCTCTTTCAATCTCCGACTTCATTCCTGAAATTTCTAATAATGTCAATTTATACCATGTACATGTCAATTGTTTTATACCATGTACCCCTTCCCCCTTTTCCTCCCCTCTCCACAGCCTTCTCCCTTCCACAGATCTATCAACGTCCCTGTTCGCTAATTTTGTTGTGCTTGTGTGCTTCCCTCTATCTCCCCATCTTGTCTCCCGCTCCCGTTATTACATGTTTTATTGGTCCGTTTATGTTTTTTTGTGCTTAATGTTAGCCCTTACACGAGCCTCGATCTTGTATACAAAAAAAAACCGATTGAAACTAACAAACAACCAGAAATGTATTGTATGTGAAGAAGTTTTTTGAGTCACCAGATGAGGAACAACTTGGTACATTAAGGAAATCGGAAACATTAAAGAAAGCTGCTTAAAGTCGCTCAGTCGCTTAAAGGCCAAATTAGATTTGAATGTCTTCAAAGTACCATTTCACCAATTTATATTCTTCAAAATTTTCGTCGTTTGATGTGAAGACTTTTAAACTGGTAATAGGCATCCACAACCATTATTGACCATGTTGTGGAATGTCGGCCAAGGGCCTCACTTTTTTTTATTCCGCCCTCACCTTTTCACCTTTATTCACTTTTAAATTAGTTTATCCACAACCGCTTCAGCGATTGACACACAACTTTCAACATAGGAGCGCCTACCCATGGAGATTTTTTTTTTTTTTTAACGTTACATGATGATTTGATTGAAAATGCGGCCAGCGTTCCAAAAAGTATTTTCTGCGGGCATGGGAATTGCAGGGTGTTTCACGTATCAGGAAAAAATGGCCTTGGCCTCCCCTTGCTGGTTCTCAGCCGGATTATCCATGTACAGTAGCTGAGTCATGTACTCACCTCTAAGCTGTATAGCCTGGGTTTGAATCCCGACCCATATATATGCAGTCATCCCGGTGTTTCATGGGTAGGGTGATTGATTGATGTGTGTGTCGTCCCTTTGATGGACGATAAACGGGCATCCCATGTGCCGGCATTTGTTGGTGGATGCTAAAGAGCTCATGGTGTCCTTCACGAAGAGCAGATGAGCTATCGCCAGCACCATGGCCACATCCCAAATGCCTGCCTTAACCAGCAGAGAGCATTGCATCAGCGGCACAACCATTCCCTCAGCCAATGATGCTACCCCATAGCCTTGTGCTATACAGCGCATTCCGAAAGTATTCAGACCCCTTCACTTTTTTCACATTTTGTTATCTTGCAGCCTTATGCTGAAATCGTTTAAATTCATTTTTTCCCTCATCAATCTACACTCAATACCCCAAAATGGCAAAGAGAAAACAGGATTTTAGAAAGTTTTGCAAATTTATTTAAAAGAAAAAACGGAAATATCACATTGACATAAGTATTCAGACCCCTTGCTATGACACTTGAAATTTAGCTCAGGTGCCTCCCATTTCTCTTGATCATCTTTGAGATGTTTCTACACCTTGATTGGAGTCCACCTGTGGTAAATTCAATTGATTGGACATGATTTGGAAAAGCACACACCTGTCTATATAAGGTCTCACAGCTGACAATGCATATCAGAGCAAAAACCAAGCCATGAGGTCGAAGGAACTGCCTACAGAGCTCAGAGACAGGATTGTGTCGAGGCACAGACTTGGGGAAGCCTACAAAAAAAAAATTCTGCTGCATTGAAGGTTCCCAAGATCACAGTGACCTCCATAATTCTTAAATGGAAGAAGTTTGGAACAACCAGGTCTCTTCCTAGAGCTGGCCGCCCGGCCAAGCTGAGCAATCGGGGTAGAAGGGCCTTGGTAAGAGAGGTGACCAAGAACCCGATGGTCACTCTGGCTGAGCTCCAGAGATCATGTGTGGAGATGGGAGAAACATCCAGAAGGACAACCATCACTGCAACACTCCACCGATCTGGGCTTTATGGCAGAGTGGCCAGACGGAAGCCTCTCCTCAGTGAAAGACACATGAAAGCCCGCTTGGAGTTTGCAAAAAAGCACCTAAAGGACTCTCAGACTGTGAGAAACAAGATTCTGTGATTTTTTTTTGTAATCAAGTAATCACATTCACCTCATTAAGGGATCATGGTTCATGGACCAAACTGTTGAATATTTGTTGTTCTCAAAGTTTTGTATGAATGGCTCTTTTCAGGATCGTCATCGAAACCCGGATTTCCTCCAGTTGTACTTCATTTGTGGTAATAATTCCTGGGGATGATTTTTTCAAAAGGCCAGTGAGCTTCCTCATCATTGGTCGGCGAGGGCACGGTTTTTCGAAGCTGCACACGCTCTCCATGCTTTCGAAGTTAAGTAATTGTTCACAATTGGTTTCTCTCATCTCCCCTTCCTGTTCAGGCTGGAGTTCCCCAAGGCATTGCTCTGGGCCCTGTGCTTTTTCTGGTCTTCATCAATGATCTCTCTGACTCTCTTGAAAATCCTCTCTATCTCTTTGCTGATGACTCCACTCTCTGCAGATCCATTCCTCATCCCTCAGATCGGCAGTCTGCAGCCTCCTCACTCTCTGCAGACCTGTGGACAAAATCACAGACTGGTCAAACAAGTGGAACATGTCTTTCAATCCTGACAAATCTCATACTCTTACTATGTCTCTCCAAAAAGACTGACTGGACAACCCTCCCATCCACTTTCTGAATAATCCTCTCCACAAAGTTCTGTCACTCAAGCTTTTGGTTCTCACTATCTGCCATGATCTTTCCTGGGAAAACCACATTTCAAATCTGGCCTCCAAAGCCAGTCGCCGACTGGGCATCCTCCGTCGTGCGAAGTCCTTCCTTGGCACACCTGAGCTCCTCACCACATACAAGGCTTTCATCCGCAGCTCAATGGAATACTGTTCTCCCCTCTGGGCCGGTGCTCCTCCTCACACCTAGCTCGGCTTCACGCTGTTGAAACCAAAGCTTTCAGAATCATTGGAATCTCCCGCGATGAAGCTAACTCCGAGGGCCTTTCACTTAATCACCACAGGCAGGTTGGTGGGCTTTGTCTTCTACCGACTCGTCTCCGGCCTTGCTCCCCCAGCTTTCTCTGGGCTCTGTCCCCCAAATATTCCTGCAGGTCGCACAAGATCTGCCTGCAACCCTCTTATGATTAAACTGCCAAAATCAAGACTCTCTGCTCACCTTCACTCCTTCTTTCCTCTTTTCTCCCACCTCTGGAACAAACTCCCTCACTCTATTCAATCCCACTCCTCCCTCCAGGTCTGTAAAACAGCTGTTCACCACCATTTTATCTTCCCCCATCCAAAACCTTGATCTTTTCTACCCCCGCTAATTTCACCCCAGATTAACTTTTTTGAAATACCAACTTCCTTCCTGGAAGTCCTTGCAGTGTCCTTGTGTTTTATACTACTCCCACCCCTCCCCCACTTCCCATGCCTCCTCCCCCCAAGCCCTCCCACAGATCTCCCGATGTCCCTGCTCTCAAATGTTGTGTTTGTGTGCTTCCCCTTTTCTCCCCATCTTTTCTACCACTACCCTTATTATAATATGTTTTGTGTGTCTGTTTGATTTTTGTGTGATAAATGTTAGCTCTTTCACGAGCCTCGATTCTGTATCCCCAAAAAAATTAAAAAATTTCTGTTGCTCCAATCATCACTGCTCTGTACAATTTATATGCTCTTCAGCTTCCACGATTTCTTGACTTCATTGTTGAGGTCCTGGTATTTGGTCGTTTTCTTGTTTTTTGCGTTGTTTAGGCCAAACTGGCTGGGTTCTGATATCTCAATCATCAATGCTGTCTTTTCCATTTTGTTCCCGAGTACAATATCCGGACGTAATGCTTTGTTTTCTATGTTCACGCTCGATGCAATCATCAAGTCATACGTGAGCATGACGTCCTCATTTTCTATTATTGCACTTGGTTCGTGTTTCCATGAGTTTTCTGCAACTGGGATGTTAACATTTTTGCAGATATGCCAATGAATCACTTTGCATACTTTGTTGTTCCGTTGTGTGTAAAGTTGTTCTGATGGGTTTTTTTTTTTTTGCATTCCGAGAACAGGAATCGGTCTTGCAGATATCACACTTGTCCGTCTGGCTCAGTCCCGCCATCTTTTTAAAGAATCCACTCGGGGGCCCGTTGGTCCGTTGTCCCAAATTATCGTTGCTTTTCACGGCCTTGTGGCATACCTGCCAGCTGGTCTCAAAGGGTTATTTTGGATCCTCTGGGTCTTTTAGGTTGTCGGGGACTTTTGGGTCATTAAGGACTTTTCGGTCAACTGGGTCTTTTGGGTCCTCGGGGACTTTTGGGTCATCTGGATCTTTTGGGCCCTCGGGGACTCTTGGGTCTTTTTGGTCCTTGGGAACTTTTGGGTCATTAAGGACTTTTGGGTCATCTGGGCCTTTTGGGTCCTCAGGGACTTTTGGGTCATCAATAACTTTTTGTGTCCTTGGGGACTTTTGGGTCATTAAGGACTTTTGGGTCCTCGGGGACTTTTGGGTCATGAACGACTTTTTGGGTTCTTGGGGACTTATGGGTAATCTGGGTGGTTTGCGTCCTTGGGAGATCTTTGGGTCTTTGGGCCTTCGGGGACTTTTGGGTCCTTGGGTTATTTTGGGTGTTAAAGGGTTTTCCAAGTTCTAAGGGGTCTCAGCAGTCTCAATGGTTAAATGGTCAATTTGAATAGTACATAATTAATTAATAGACGTACATAATAAATAGGCACAAAAAGTATGCCGCCACACACACACACACACACACACACACACACACACACACACACACACACACACACACACACACATACACACAACAACTCATCCATTTATAGTGGATTGGTGTGGTGTCCTTGATCTTGGGCATTTGTTATGATTCGTTCGCCGTCCCAGTTGAGCTAACCTCTTCCTTGCCATTCCAATGAGCCTTTTTTGTCTATCCCCACTCTGTCCAATTCTTTTTTGTATTTTCCTGCTCTTTTGCCATTCTCCCAGTTGTTGGTGTATATTTGTTGGTATTTATTTTTATGTTTTTCTTTTTTTGCATTCACTGTGGCTGTATTTGTTGCTGTTTCATTTTCTTGCGCGGCATCTTTTCTTCACACCTGTTTTTGGAAATTATTTGCAAGGTGAGTTGGGGATGCTTTTTCAGGTTTGTTGTGTTCATGTTTGGTTACAAATTGCATCCGATAGTCTGTTGAGCATTTCACATATTCAGCTCGTCCTACACTCGTCTCTCTGTGCACCTGTTCGAGTTCCATCAAGCCGCTCCCTCCCTCTTGTCTCGGCAGGTACATTCTCGGGGTGCATTGATTTTTGTATAACATTTTTTGGATTGTGAGGACTTTCCTTGTTTTGAAATCTCGTTTAGCTGATATCCGATTGTGGCCAATTTATTATTCCACAGCTGTATTGCAACACTGGTACTGCAAGTTGGTTTCTGGCTTTAATTTTGTTTCTTGGAAAGAGGTATGTTTGCATGTGCTCACAAACAGTAGGTTGATTTGGATGGAGTTCTCTCCCACATTATATCTCTGGAGGCCTCCAGCCAGAATTCTGGGACCAATTGATATGAACTTCCAACCTGAATTTCTCCCAAATGCAAATCCTCCCTTCTTCATTGGTGATGACTAACTTCTCCACAAATGTCTCATGCTCTTCTTCTGCTCCAATTGGTTTATCTGATTAGATGCTTGTGAAAGTGAACATCTCTCTGGCTATTCGCAAAAAGCTGCCTCAATGCCGGCGAGTCTGGCATTTCATCCAAGCAAATTGGCAAGCAGCCATCTCTCTTTGGGACTTGTCTCTCTTAGTTATCTACTGCCTCTGATGTTAACTCAGCCTGGGAAATATTCCACAGAAACCTGCTCTCTCTCATGCTAGATTAATTATATCTCATCTTCGATTATCCTACCCTTCCTCCTGCTCATGTTACACTGAATCCTGTGGTGAGGCAGTCGCTCTGAAACAACTTGCCTTCCTTTCCTGGAAGGCAAATCTGACTGAAGGCAATCTCAGTGCATTCCAAAAAGTGTGCAACAAGTGTGTGTGTCCACTATCAGGAGAGCCAAAAAACAACATGTGTCCATCCTCAGGAATGAACTTTCAATCTTGTCTCCCTCCTTTATAACCTGGTGGTACCTTGTTAAGTCTGTCCCTGGTGTATGCTCCCCTTCCATGCTGTTAGGGATATTTTCCTACAGTAGTATTTAATGGATGAACCAAAAATTCAATTTCCATCAATTTGTCAGAAGAGAGTCACAAATTTTAATTCCCGAGGAGGATAACACTTTCTGTCTACAAAGAAATACACAGCAAGAAAACAATAACCCTTATCAAACCAAGGAGAGCACACTACAATTTCACAAAAGCACATTTCAAGATTCACAGAAGGTCCCAAGTGAAATCATGGTACAGTAGAGATGTACATCAAAGGAAACATCATAGAGATACAGTAGCATGCACAGTATACAGTCAACTTACAGTGTAACCATACAGAATCAACCAGCCAAGTGAAGTATCCTAGCTATATGAACATCAGCTTCTGATTTTTATACAATTTCAAGTGGGAGGAGCAAGTGGAGGGGGGAGGAGCGAAGAGAGGGGAGGAGAGCAGTAGGATTCGTTAGGCAAAGTTTGGGTGGGAGGGGACAAGTGGAGGGGGTGGGGGGGGGAGGAGCGAAGAGAGGGGAGGAGAGCAATAGGATTGGTTGGGCAAAGTTTGGGTGGGCGGGCGCGAGGATCGGAGGATACAATGTGATTGGTCAAGTGAAATCTTGGGATGGGAGTGCCCCCGCTGGGATCAGATCTGCATTTTCAAATCCTTTGATGATAAGAATGGGCTGCTCCAGACTGGTTGGCACCAAGGCACTATCATTCATAACGTTGCGTAAACGTTGCAGCGACGTTTTATAATGCCATTGCAGGGAAATTTATGATTTAATATTTAAAAACTATACAAACAGGCATATAAATAAGAAAGTCCTTATTTAATAAAAGGTCACTCAGTAGCTATGACAATCACATCCTTTCCAATCTGCAAATTCATCTTTTCCTCATAAGTAAGAGGTATGAACTCATATCAGAGAACCGGAGAGAGCTAGCCTGCATGGATTTTTTTATAGTTATTTCTATATTTTAGACTAACCTTTATCAAATACTAGGAAGCTATTTCGATTCAATGTTTAATTATCGTTCTTTTGAAAGATTCTACTGAGGACGCTAACAATTCCATAAAACTATTTATTAAATAAACTACAAGTGAAAATATCTCAGCGCAGAGCGGATTATCTCAGCGCAGAGCGGATTATCTCAGCGCAGAGTGGATTATCTCGGCGCAGAGTGGATTATCTCGGCGCAGAGTGGATTATCTCGGCGCAGAGTGGATTACCCGCTCCCATTGTTTGACTCTGCAATAATTACCAAGTATTTGCATTGTACTAAGTAGATTATTCACAGTCACAAAGAAAGCTTGTTTGCCAGGCCCCTTGCTAAGCAAGCACCAATAGTAATTAGCTTTCACCAACAATGGACAGTTCTGAATACTAATTTACTCAGACACAGCGATGTCAGCTGTCAGCCATACCAAGAAAAAAACAATATCTTACTTATGAAACTCATGGAACTTCAATGAGACATACTAAATCCAACATTACATTCTTTCAAAGGAACATCCCATATGTAATAATATTAACCCTCAGTCAGAAATGATTTTGTCATGACAATATGTGGTCCACCATTGCCTCCACTAATAATTTTTACTTTTCTCGAGCAACGAATTTGGTCAGAGTGTCGGAGATAACTTGCCAACTGCAGGAAATCCCAGATTCTGCATGGAAACCACGAAAAAAACTTGCAGACTCGGAAAGCAGGTTGTGGCTCATAGAAGTTGCTTGCTTCATAAATTTACACTTCCACAATCTCTCCTCTGGTCCTGTATCCAGGACCCCAACATAGAAGTGTTCAATTTAGTCATCTGTCACAGGTTGACCTTGTTTTGGGGAACAATCATTCAGAATTTTAACCCTGCTCTACCTACGGCATGCATACACCATCCTGATGGAAAAGTTTGTTTGTTATTAGGCATCGTCTTGCTTGTTGAATCCCTCCGTCGTTGAGAGTTCAGTCTGTTGCAGAGCTCTTTCCTTCAAGTGATCCTCTACAGCAGGATGAACGCTGGAACTCTGTGCTCCTGTCATCAAGAAGTGATCCTTACAGGTCACAATCTTCTCTGTATCTTGCAATGCACAATCTGCCATGTTTCAGCCGCACACAAGCCATTGCACGTTGAATCACCAATATGGTTGTGGATGGGCAAGATCACAAAACGACCCTGCACAGCAGGCAGCATCACTGCCATTCTTGCAACAAGCATTAGCAGATCTTCACCAAGGCTGTCGTCCAGTTTCGTCTGACCTGCCCTCTCAAGAAGAGAGTGTGAGGAGCTGCACAAATCCAGCTCAATCAGCAGAATTGTGTGAGGTGAGGACCAAAGCTGGAGGTGCATCGATGAAGGCTCCAGGATCATGATGTCCAATTGATCCATGATGCACACCATAAACAGCCAGCAGAGCCATGAAGGCCCAATGTCCAGCACGGTCCAGCAGTCCCATCCAGGACTCGCCCTCCTTTGGCAATCAGCAGCGTGATGTGATGTTGGAACATCAGGAGTGATGCACGCCAGAAACAGCCAATGGAAGAAGAAACTTTGGCAGTTGATGTGAGCTCTAAAACAGGTGTGTACTGAAACAGGTGGTTGCTTTCAACCCACATATAACAATGTGGTTCAGGCAAATGGTCGTCTTGAAACTCCAGAAGGGTAGGTGAACCACAATTTTCCATTTTCCAAAGGAAATTGTCTTTCCATGTTTTGGAGGTGCATGCCATAATAATTTCATCTTGAGCCAGCCAAATTCACTAATCAAAATCTCCAGTAACTCTTCCAAAGCTTCTTTTTGATTATTACAGGTGGGTTACTCTCCTCTTTCATTTAACCACACCAGAGCCTGTTTTTCAGCACACTGGATCAAGCAAATCATTTCAAGAACATAGAATTAACACATTATAACTGACAATGCAATCAATATCCCGATTATGTCCAACCTTATAACAATTTACATTGGTTCACAAGTTCCCCTAGAACATTTGAAAGATTATATTTCATGTGTAACACCCGAACAAAACATATTAAATCAGGGGTGTACATGTTTCCAGCATAACCAAAGTGCATATGAATGTATTCAATAAATCTTCCAAATTATATTTCCCTTTTTCCTCACAAAAATACCCAAAATTCAATCACCCAGAAATCTCAAATATTATCATGTATTTCATCACATTTGCACAATCATGTGGTCCTCTCACCAGAAGGTGAGAAGGAAATCAATCTTACTGTAATTTTTAAATAATTCGTCTTCTTTCATCATCCTTACTTTCATATTTTACTTCCAAAATGTCTCGTGTAATTCACAGGTGCTCAACTAAGCATTAGCAAAATCTTTTTTTCACAAAATCGAATCAAAGCAAGAATCCAAAATTAACCATTTATGTATTCTTATCATAATTATCTCAGATTTCCTTCGTATCAATCTTCCAACAAAATAAAAAATGTCTGAAACACATAATTATATTACTTTCAGCACATAATTCCTTGAAATAATCATTACCTCTCCTTTTTTTCTTTATTTTATAACAAATAAACAAAAATAATAATAATAATACAATGGGCCTCAATTGTCCCATCCTTAACAATTTTCTTTCACATTATTTTCATTATCTTACATTCATTATTTTACAAATCTGTTGCCAAGATCTGTATTTTCCTCCTCTCCTTTTTATTAATATCAACCATTTTCTCTCACCATGGAATAGTCCGTTATTCATATAAATAATCGTAAGAGTTCTGTAGAACATCTTCATTTTTTAAAACTTAGCCAATGATTTTAAACGACATGTTTTCCCCCAAAAAAATAACAAGTCACATTCTTTGTATATTGTCAACATTGTTCATCATTTTAGTATCATCCAGAACTAAAAGTATTTTTTATAAACCATCAACTTGTAGATGTATTTATTTATATCCCATTAACCCAAGAACTCTCAATTGCTTGGTTTTTTTATTTTAGTAATGCCATATATCCATATTTCTTCTCAAAATGTTCCTAACTTACACATTAATCTCATTAGACCTCAAATAACCTACAATCCGAAAAATAAATTTGTGACATTTCAACAATGATTACAATATCATTGTACTTCTCATCCGTAACAGTTCATTCAAAGGACAGATAGTAGCTATGGAACAGGTGCATGTATATGTAACAGGTGCATGCCCCCAGGGCACCGTTTCCTTCCCTTTTTCATCCACCTTATAAAACATCAACACCATTCATTAAAAATAATATAAATATCACATAATTCCACTCTTCCTTCAGTGAGGCCAGTTTTCCATCTGGTTCAAGATTTACATTTCATTCCATTAATTTGGAGCATTAATTCCATTAATTTATCATGACTTGTGATAAACAAGTGATGGACATTGAATTTTTTTGAACACAAATTGAACAAATTTAATCAAAAAAACCCACTTCCATTAACTTGACATTCTTTTCACAGCACAAAGTTCACTTGAACGAACATCCTTTTACTTTTATCATTTTTACAAGAAAAATAACCTAGTTTCATCATCAAATTTTACAATTTTCGTATTTATACTTTAACTAGTGAATACAAATGACACCTGTATGTAGATGTCCCAAGTTATCAAAAATGTATGGTGTTGGTGCACGTAACATCACGTTTTTATTTTAAACTATGTAACAGCACGTCCAATATTTCATACGTTTTGTATTTTCCCTCCCTTTGAAAGATTTACCATTACATCTCGTTTATATCCTTAATTATAACACAATATCATAACATATCTATTGTAATAAAATGTGCAGTACACTAATGATTGACCATTTTCATAACCCTTTGATTTGTAAGGTCAAGGCCATCACTAGATCGTGATTTTAACCATGCTTCTTCACTGCTAGTGAAGAAGTTCACTGCTAGTCCTGCTAGTCCCAAACCTTCACTTCACTTCACTGCTTTTAACCATTTTAACGATGCTATTTTAACGCAAATATTTTCCATTCACTAAATAAAATGAATTTTATGACTTTTATCTTTTTTTTAAAGTTTACAAAATGTCCCAAATCTGTATATTATTTTATACTGTGGTTACATTAAACCATATATATGTTCATATCTTAATCCAATCAGAAAATTGTCAATTTACCCCTAGTATATGTCTGTACCCACATATGTCTGTATATCTATCTATAATTCCAGTAATCTCTGTGTGTATGTATGTATGTATGTCTGTATGTCTGTGACCGCTGTTTCTCGACAACCACGGGTCCGATATACTTTAAACTTGCCAGGTATATTGCTGGGGACCCGAGGATGTGCCTTTTCAAGGTTTCATATTAATCGGACAAGTAGTTAGCGAGCTATGTCCAAAAAACGATTCAACCAATCAGAGAGCAGCGAGCTATCACGTGTGCCGAACGTGGCGAACAGACTCTGCCTCGGACAGCACATTTGAGAGCGTATTCATTTATTTCACGTTGGCAAACTATGTTGGCGTTAAACTATGTTTTAAAACTAATTAAAACTACTTTGCGATTCTTTCGCTTTCCTGCGCGTTTGTGCACGCTATGGCGATTTCTTTACCAAACTCCGCAAGCCGTTCGCTTTGGACCAAACCATTTCATGTAAATAGAGGGGGGGGATTGTCACCGTACTCGCAAGCCGTTCGCTTTGGACCAAACCATTTCATGTAAATAGAGGGGGGGGGGGGGGGGGGATTGTCACCGTACTCGCAAGCCGTTCGCTTTGGACCAAACCATTTCATGTAAATAGAGGGGGGGGGATATAATTTTAGATATATATATAGTACGGGCATGCCCTAGTTTTACAAAATCCAACTACCATTAAACTGAAAAATGCTTTGGTAGACCCATGCATGATCCCTTACAAATTTTGAAAACTTTCCAAAGACATAACTTCCATTTCCTTTGAAATTTGTGACCACAAACCTTTCGTACTTACACAACATCATAATAATACATAGTCCTTATCAATTTTGCCAATTTTCTGTACGATTATTTTCCCATATCAGGGTAGGTGTCATTTTTTAAAGTCTGCTCAGTGCTCATCAATATTCATGTTGTGAAAATCAATCAAGTCCACAACTTTGTCCCATAGGTAGGTTTAATAACAATCAGATCTCTGGCATCATCCTGTAAAATACAATCATGCAATATATATCAGGATCTCGGCATCATATAGGAAGGATCGATAATATTAGTCAATGCAAGCAAGCCTAGAATATGTGCAGGTACGTACCATTCAAGTCTACATGTCATAGTATAATGTCGCAGGAGTGGCCCAGAGTCGCGGACGTCCGAGGTCTTATAGACGCCTCTCAGCGGTTTAAGTGAGCATCACACCTGGGTTCAACTTTGATACATTTTCACTACATTCTCCCCGCCGTTAGAACTACACTGCCGCTAGGCAGGAATCAAGCATGCGTCAGCATTAATTGATCGGTGATGTCAATCCATGTCAGTCGGTCCATCCGTAGCGGTAAGGGCGGCGAATTACCCTGCCAGCACGGGTCCGGAAACTACCGGGTACGACATCCCCAAGCCCGGAGTCCCCTGCATCGGGAGTAGCGGCTGGAGGCAGGTGTCGGAGGGGGCACCTCAGTGCCTTCAGGCAGGGGTGTATCTGACGAAAGGAGGGATGGCAGATGCTCCATAGGGGGAGCTTCGGGAGAGTCCATAGACTCGTAGATCGGTTCGTCGATATCACTATAAGGGTCGATGACCCCACAAGGGGCGAGATGGCGTACGGAGACATTGGACTCACGTCCATCTGCCGTCATCACACGAACATGCTCGGGATTAGCCTGGAGTACCTGCACCTTATCCACTAAGGGATCGTACTTGCTCGTGCGAACCGCACGTTTGAGATAGGCCGGCCCTGGCTCAGTGAGCCAACTGGGTAAAGATCGGATAATACCCGAGCTTCTCGGGTGGTGGAATAGTCTTTCGTGAGGAGTCTGGTTGGTGGCCGTACATAGTAGAGCCCTGATCGAGTTCAGCACCGCGGGTAGCGACCAAGCCCATTTATCTAGGCCCCGGCCGAGGGTCCTGAGGCTTAGCATGACGGCCCTCCATATGATCCCATTGAAGCGTTCGACCTGCCCATTCGCCTGTGGTCTGTACGGAGTGGTGTAACTCGAAGCGACATTATTTTGGAGCAAGAAGCACCTCACTTCCTGGGACAGGAATACCGCTCCCCGATCTGTATGCACGTAGGCCGGATACCCAAACATAGAAAACAAATTCTGCAGGCACCGTATGACTGTGGCAGCCGTCATATCTGCACATGTGTAAGCGAAAGGGAATCGCGAGTACTCATCAATGATAGTGAGCAGATAACGAGAGTTACTCGACACCGGCAACGGTCCTTTGAAATCCATCGCCAATCTCTCCCACGGTCTAGTAGCCCTGACCAGCGTCCCCATGGGAGGGTTGTAAAAACGCGGTTTGAGTTCCGCACATACAGCGCAGTCGCGGCAGACCCGACGGATGTCCTCAACCGAGTACGGCAGATTACCATGACGCACAAAATGAGCGAAACGCGTCACCCCAGGATGACACATAGTGTCGTGCAAAGCGCGCAGACCCTCCAAAGTTATGAGACCCACGCACGCAGCCGGCCTCGATAAGGCGTCGGCGACCAGGTTATCCTGCCCCGGGCGATATTTCATGGTGTAGCAGAACTCGGCGAGTTCGATACGCCAGCGAGTGATTTTCTCATTCTTAATGCGTTGAGCATGTAAGGTGTCGTACATAAACGCCACGCTTTGTTGGTCCGTGATGATTTGGAAGCATCGCCCGAGCAAGTACGGACGCCATTGCCGAATCGACTCGACGATCGCGTATGCTTCCTTTTCGACAGACGAATGCCTCCGCTCAGCGGAGGTGAGAGTCCGTGAAAAGAAAGCCACAGGGCGCCCCCCCTGGGAGAGAGTCGCCGCTATCGCATGATCCGAGGCATCACTTTCTAAGACGAAAGATTTGCTCTCGTCGATCGTCGCCACAGCGGCGCCAGCGATGTCGGACTTAAGGCCCCTAAAGGCAGCCAAGGCGGCTGGGCTCAGGGGAAACACGTCGCAGGTCACAAGTGGGCGGAGTTTCGCGGATAAATTTTGCACCCACTTAGAATAATGGGCGAACAGCCCGAGAGCACGCTTCAGCGAAGCTCGATCGCAGGGGGGGGGGGGGCCATATCGAGCAAAGGTCGCAGACGCTCCTTATCTGGAGCAACAGAGCCGTGGGTCACGGTGTACCCCAGAAGATCTATCGTGCGCATGGAGTAACAACACTTAGCCTCATTCATGGTTAGGCGATACCTCTGCGCGACCTCGAGGAAGCGCTTCAGATTAGCATCGTGATGCCCCTGGTCATGCCCACAAACCGTAAGATTGTCCAGATATACAAAGACATCTGTTAAGTTCTCCTTAGCAATGAGGTCGTCCATAGCCCTCTGAAAACAGGCGACCCCGTTCCTCACCCCAAAAGGTAGTCGGGTGAACTGGTATAACCGTTGACCTGATTCAAAAGCGGTATAGATAAGATCGGCCCCGGAGATGGGGATCTGATGATACGCACTACGCAGATCGAGAGTGCTATAGATTGAGTACTGGGCCACCTGTCGAACCAGTGCGTCCATCCCCGGTAGGGGGTAGGCATCCAGCTGTGTAAAGCGATTAATCGTTTGTGAATAGTTGATTACCATTCGTTTGCGATGCGCTTCACTTCGCACTACTCAGACCTGGGCCCGCCACGGCGACCGGCTAGGTTCTATGATACGTTCCTTTAAGAGCTGGGCTGTTTCAGCCGCAATGAATTGCGCGTCTGCCCGTGAGTAGCACCGTGATTTTACCGCTACAGGTGTGCAGTCCGTGGTCATGTTGGGGAACAGCGAAAGAGGCTCAATTTCCATTCCTGCGAGTGCACACACAGCAAACGTGTCAGTCCCACCAAATTCCATTTCCAAACGTCCATGTCGCTTAAGAAAATCGTGTCCCAACAGAATATCAGCACATAAAGCAGGTAAGACCATGAGATGTACATCTGGAAACATGCGTCCCTTTATCACAAGCTTCAATCGACATTCCCCTTTTGTGCTGAGTCTAAGCCCTTGGGAGGCCATAAAGATCCGTCGTGTTGTCCCAAGGACCGGCCATCCATGTTTACGCACCAGTCGATGATCAATAAAACTATCTGTGGACCCCGTATCGATTAAAGCCTGCGCAAAAATGCCTTCGATCATAAGTGGAATAATGGCCTGAGCAAGGCCGGGTGGGCCGGCAGGTATTGAGCCATCCGAGCGAGATGATCGCGCCTCGTGTGTAGATCCAACGCCGGCTACAGTTTTCCGGCCGTTCGAGCAGCCTCCGGAGGGCGCTCGTGCCAAGCGCATAGTTTGCTGTGCCAAAGCAGGAGCTTGTAGTTCGTATGAGCAGCCATCGGATGGCGCTCGTGTCATGCGAAAAGGGTCGAAGCCAACTGTAGTTTCACGTGCTGAAGCAAGAGCTTGTAGTTCGTACGAGCAGCCGTCGGATGGCGCTAGAGTCGCGCGATGAGTCTCAAAGCCATTATGAGATGTTCGGATACCAGCCAAGGACGGTCGCTCCGTGTTCGGTCGTGTTAGCGCCACTTGTTTTGGCGGCCCGATGTATCTCACCAAGGTCGAGCGTGCAGCCAGAGGCCCACGAGGAGGTGCGCCGCTCATCAAAGCCGGGTGAGGCGCCCCGCTCTGTGCTCAGCCCGTTGGCTCGGCGATAAGCCCATTCAGGGTAGCGCGAGTTCGTTTGCCCCGCGCAGCTTTTCGGCAAACTTTTGCAAAATGTCCTTTTGTCGAACACAAATGGCATATCGCTTCCCGAGCCGGACACGCAGACCTGGGATGTTGTCGATTCCCGCAGAAGTAACACGAAGCGTTTCGTACAGGCTTTGGTCTAGCCGCCGCAGCTGCCGCCAATCCTGAATCCGGGTCCTCCTCGGGAGCGGCCAGGGGTTCCACTAGTGTGGTCGAGTCTGCTCCCGTATCCTCGGCGGTAGCTCTTTCCGGTCGCGCGTGTTGAGAAGCCTCCGCAACGACACGTGTGTGATCATAGGCGTTAGATTGCTCCCGGGCCTCATCGTATACGTGTGCCAGCCGTCGAGCTTCCGTGAACGTCATGTCCGCTGTTTCCAAAAGTCTGGTTTTGATAGTTGACGAGCTGATCCCAGAGACAAAAGAATCTTGGACAAGATCATCTTGGACTTGCTCATGAGTGCGTACCTCGGGAGTACTGTCTGCAAGTAGACTTCACAGCTCCTGGGCGAAGTGATCTATCGTCTCTGCGGGCTGTTGACTCCGTGTTGCGAGCAGATGCCTGGAATACACCACACTCCGTTTCTTAATGTAAATTCGTTTTAGCTCTGCCACAGCGGCATTGTACGTCATACACTGTTTGATGCTCCTGTAGACGTTATGGTGTACTTTAGTCTTTAGCACGTCCAGTTTCGTTTCTTCAGTCACAACGGCATCCTGGGCTTTGAACTGATTATCCAGTGTCTTGAGCCAATGCGTCAGCTCCGAGCCCGAATCCACTGCTTGTGGGTCGGCTGCAAATTGCGGCACCTGGATCATCCTGTGTCCCGCCATGTTGTCCTCGAGGCCTCGAGTGGACGGCAAGACTGATTGTTATTAAGTGTTGTGAAAATCAATCAAGTCCACAACTTTGTCCCATAGGTAGGTTTAATAACAATCAGATCTCTGGCATCATCCTGTAAAATACAATCATGCAATATATATCAGGATCTCGGCATCATATAGGAAGGATCGATAATATTAGTCAATGCAAGCAAGCCTAGAATATGTGCGGGTACGTACCATTCAAGTCTACATGTCATAGTATAATGTCGCAGGAGTGGCCCAGAGTCGCGGACGTCCGAGGTCTTATAGACGTCTCTCAGCGGTTTAAGTGAGCATCACACCTGGATTCAACTTTGATACATTTTCACTACATTTTGCCTATTGATTTTCAGAACTACACACAATGTCAACATTTAGACCAACGTTTTTGTCCCACAATATATTATTCAGTGTTTTCCCATCTGGTCTATCATTACCAGCTCCCTTTTACCTTCCTTGGTTCATTCTCCCCAAATTTTTACCCCAAGATTAATAGCAGATATTTTCACATGCCAGATAACCCAACAACAACAACAACATGCATTTTAAGGCCATTTTCCCTGCTAGCGCAGGGGTTAGCCTTGCGGTCCCCATGACAAACTTCTCCATTTTGCCCTATTTTCTGCATCTCTCCTTGTTAACCCCCTTTGCCCGCATTTCTTCTTCCACCATCTTTAGTCAAGTCTTTCTCGGTCTTCCCCATCCGTCCTCTACTTCAATCTACATTCATTTCCATCACTCTTCTCAACCAGTCACTTTCATCCTTCCTCAATGCATGATCAAACCATCTCAACCTGTTCCTCTTCACAGCATCAATCATAGGCACTATTCCCATTCATCATTTGTCTTCCTCTCTCTCAACGATACTCCGCACATTCACCGAACCATTCGCATTTCCGCCCTTTCCAGCCTTCGTTGCACACACGCACACATCCTCCCACATGCAGCATACACCTTTCCCTTCAGCTTCATCCTATGACTTTTATGTGAGAGTCATGTTATCATTAAATTTCATGCGACTTTCATAGCGTCTCATTAACTGGTAAATCAATTGTTCCGAAAATTGTCTTTCAGTTCTATTCCCCATGATGCTCCCCCCCCCCCCCCCTAAGCACATGTGTTCGTTCGATACAGGGTCTTTTAATTTTAATTTTTCAGAATTTCCATTTCAAATTTATTCTCTTCCTTCCTATGAAATCTTTGTGAGAACTTTATGGAAGGTCACTTCTTTTTCCCAAATTTACTGTAAGTTCTCCAACGATCATGTCCGACCTTGAACATTCCACAAATCCTGCAACAAATTTTCTCATACACACTCACATTAGATCCATTTCACATATCTGTTCATGAAATTTCATAAATGATCACACAAGTAATGATCCCATTGTAATGACCTCTAAACATTCCTAAACCAATAAACTAGCCTGGCGATGCCAAATACCCCACACTTCTGTCATCTTAGAAGTCGCTTTTTGCTTTAGACAAGTATTTATCAAAGCCTTCAGACAAACTATTAGCAATATTATTCCTAGGATTAAAATTATTAGGATTATTATCAAATATTTATCAAATATTAGGATTATCATCAAACCAATGAATGACCCAATTTTTTAGGATTGCACATCCAAACCTAGATATTTTGAGTTCCGTAACTTTAATACCTCAAATTTTCCATTTCTTCCCTTCCTGATCCTTAGATGTAGGGATGGGTTCTTTTTAGGATCATGTTGCATGGAGCATTATTTTCCCAAACAGTGTGAACATTAAACTACACCATTTCCTCTGACATCCCACAATTAACATTAGCTTTCCCATGATGTCGCGATATGACCTTATAATCCCATAAAACTCTTCGTTGCTTTAACATCCAATATGAAAATTCTCATTTAATAGCAATTCTATTAATTCCTACCATAATTGAAATAAACAACGTCAGAATGTCAACAAAGATATGCAACATCTTGGTTGGTCAACGTCTTTATACTCATTTTGCTTGTCTGTCTACTTTTGTTTCCTAGTAACAACTAGTTTCCTTGTAACCTCTACCTATGATTTAATAACACTTTCCACAGTTGGACCCATCAAATTTTTTTCCAATAATCGTCAATTATTCATCTTCATCCGTTTTTCAACAAAACTATATGTGAAAATGGAGATTTCATCAGTACTTGAAGGTGTAAAATTTGACTTTGAAATTTAAATCCAGAAGCATTCTGAGATGTGACTAAACTCTCATCAACTATTCTGCCATATTTTGCCTAAATTATGTCCATAAGTCTTCAGATATATTTTTCTAGGTAATTACTATCACACCAACACCGAAAATATAATTTCATCTCGTAGCAATTTTATATTAAAATAAATAGTATGTCATTTCTCTTGAAACAATCCAGCCATAAATATTATTTGGAAGTCTTCTGCTGTCAGAACACAATTTCTCTGCCGTCAAAGGTTAAAGCTTGGCCTCGGTGACTCCTCAGCTAATTGTCACTTTTTCTTGACAAAAACAAATATCTTTTATATTTATCCCATTAAAATCCCATTACAATCCCATATCTTGTCACCCTTTGCATTGTTGAAAGCAATTAATTCCATAACTCAATTTTACCTTGCATCCTTACATTACATTACAACTCCAATTCATTCTTCAAGTCACAATCCAGAGTGACTTGAGAACTATACCCAGAGTTCTATACTATACCCAGTTTCAGAGAGTAAATAATTATATATTTTTTCATTATTTTACCATTTAACTTGTTCAAAGAATGTTCATTTCGCAAAATCGAATCAACCACAACCCTCGCCACTAATATCCACTGTAAGCGTGCCGAATCAATAAGTATCAATTTCTCTATGAGCCTCGACTAGAGGGTGGCTGCCACCCACAAACACTCGTCGCTAGCTGCTCCACTGCCCGCCGACCCTCACTCTGCTGCCGATTTCAATTGAGCCAGCAGAGTGGAATTTGGAATTATAGCAGGAAGAAGGATGTCCATATCTCTGACAGTTGGCATTTGTGTATTTACAATCATCTGCAACTCATCTGCAAATTTACTCGGATCAAGCTTAATCGATGGCATACTGTTTTTTATTTATCTGAGCTCATGAAATGGCCAAGGTCTGTACACAAGCTCTCTCTGCCCTCCTTGAACTTGGGATGGTAGTTCCAAAATCCCTGTTGATATAGTGTTATGTTTTCCCTTATTTGGTGACACTCTTTGAAAGGCTGGTGGCATTGGGGGAGCTGGTCCACCACTTCGCAAATGATAGGCTTGGGAACCCTGCTGAGGGGCAGAATCAACATGGTATACCTGCTGTACATGTGAAGCACCTGCTGGGGTAGTACCTGAATCATTCATCTGTCCTATGTCCCCACTTTGCATGGTTGCAGGTGGCACCTCATTGGGGGAGCCTGCAGCAGCAGCTCCTTCACCTGGTCCAGATGACACCACCTGTTCTTGATCTACCATAGATACACTAGGTGATGCAACAGGTGGAACAGGTGCATGAGATATCACAACAGGTGCAGGTGTGCCAACAGGTGGGACAGGTGCATGAGATATCACAACAGGTGCAGGTACAACAGGTGTACTAGGTGTCACAACAGGTGTATATATGGCAAGGGCACCTTGACCACCAGGTACCTTTCCTTGACTTCCTGCTTGTTCATAGGTAGGAGGTCGTCGTCTGCCATACAAAGGTGGCGACATTGGGTGGTTTGCCATTGCCTTTCCACAAAAGCGCTTAATTATTGTCTTTCATTAAACATGAAGCATGTCTCAAAGCTTAGTGATGGACATAGACAAAATTTGGAAGACAGATTTTGGTGCTCAACAAAGATAATCGGAACAGTCCTTAAATTAACACCAAGCAGATCCAATCAGTTTAGCCCATCATTTTGACAGCATTCCAATTCATTATATATACTTTCACCTTTCAATAAAAATATATGTACCAACCAAATCTGTTTTTCTGAGCCTGGACCTGCATTGTTCAGTCCACCTGTTCCTTCAAGGCACATAAAACATGCAGGAATTTACATGAACAACATCGTATCTCTCCCATTTCACTAATTATGTACGCAATTTTTTAGCCTGTTCATTAAATTCCCATCATTTGTTATGCAATAATCCGAGATATTTGATTTTGAACACAAGGTCTGCATCAAAACATGCACAAGGGTTGCAATCACATAGAAGGGCTTGCATCTTTTAGAACTTCTCTGAGTCATCACTCAGAATGTCTGCCAGATCAAAAATACTCGCCCATTTCTGTAAGTGATTGTGTCATAATACATTCATTCATATGAAGGTCAGCTTCAACCACCATCCGAGTGAATGTTAGTTGTCAGCCAGTCTGTAAAACAACAAAAGCATTTTACATTCACACCCAAGGTACAAGCAGGCTAATTTTAACAGGTGCACCTGTCTACTTGACCAAATGTCACACACACCTGCAAACACAATATTTTCACCCATATCTCTGACACACCATTTCACCACACACCAAAACTCACTCTTGATACTCCAAGACATGCACACAATCGTTTGAGCTCATGACAAAATACAGGGCACTCTTGATACTTCAAGACATGCACACAACAACGAACAACGAACAACTGTTCACCACTGCTTAAGTGAGTGAAGACAGTTGGAACCACCGCTACAAAATGCGGACATCCGTGTTTAATCTAGTCAAATCTAGTGGCCAAAACCACATTGACAAAAACACTCCTGGGGTATTTCACGCGATCAACCGTCTGGTATACCCACGAACCATATAACCTGGCCAAATAACCACCGCTACAAAATGCGGACGTTTTGTGTTTAACCTGTCAAACCTGATGGCAACAAACAAACCACCTTGACAAAAACACTCCTGGGGTATTTCACGCTATCAACCGTCTGGTATACCCACCAACCAACAACCAACAAACCAAACAAACCAACAAACAAACCAATTAACCAATAACACACCACACTGCAAATTTATGCAAGACCAGACAGACAGATGATGCAAATAGTTAACACAATGCACCATCCTGTGACCATAATACTCGGGAATCAAAATCTGTAATCAGTTCGTTACATGCGTTACCAAGCGACAAGGGGAAGAGGAGAGTACAGCTTTGTGCTCAAGTCTTTATTTTCCCAGGTCGTCCTAGAGTTAGCAAGATGTCACGGTCGCCATTTTTCCACAATGCCTTCCCTCTCTTCAAATGGTACCACAGCCATCTCCGCTCTTTTGAATGCCAAATGCTTCAATTATATTTGCTTCAATTTTTTGTCCCCAATCCCTCACTCTCATTACCCACCACCTACTTACAGTAACTGCTACTGGACGCTGTGTGTTTTGCACCTGAGAAGGTGGAGAAGGTTCTTTCAACTCTCAACTCTCACTCTGCAATGACAACTGGCTCGGATGGCATCAGCTCACACGTCCCAAAGACCTGCTCTGCTGCTCTTAGACTTCCTCTCTCTCTGCCCTTTTCATCCTATCATTTGCCATCAGTAATCTTCAATCTGCTTGGAAATCCACCAACATCACTGCATTACAGAAACTAGAACCACACGCGGTAGAGTGCATACCTCTGCCAAGCTGAAGAGTTTATGCTTTGTGTTCCACTGATAGGTCGGATCTGAATTCGGACTTGAACCAAAATCTAATCGACTTGTTCTTGTCACCTAACCAACTCATCCACCCAATTTTGTCTCATGTCATCCACAACTTTTTGAAATATCATGCTACGTATTTTTTTTGCCCTATCACTCAAGGGTGAAGAATCACTGAAAAATTTCTCTGCTCCAAATCCGGATTTGAATTTTCACCAAAATTGAATCAATTCTACATTGCCGCATACCAAACCTATCAACCCAATTTCATCCGAATCCGTTCACAACTCTTTGAGACATCTTGTTAACTAACAGACAAACAAACTATCAAATAGACAGGGGTGAAAACATGGCCTCCATCCACCATTTGGTAGCGGAGGTAAAAAGAAAAAACTGATCCCCTTTACAACAAACCTATCAGCTTACTTCTTATCATCAGCAAGGTCATGGAATCCATCATCACAGAAGATATGAAATACTTTCTTTTCTTCAATGGCCTCACCTCAAATCACCAATTTGCATTCAGACCAGGTCGCTCTACTTTGGACATGCTGCTTATACTCACCCAACAATGAATGGAGGCCATCATTGTCAGACATGAGACCAGGGCCGTCTCTGTGGACATATCTCGTGCTTTTGATACAGTCTGGCATCCTGACTTGCTCTCCAAACTCTCTGCTTATGGCATCCAAAGCCAACTCCAAACATGGATTACTGACTTCCTCTAATCTTGTAGCCAACATGTGGCTCTCAACAGAATCCTTTCATCTCCTCTCCCTGCAAAGGCTGGAGTGCCCATGGCAGTGTTCTGGGTCCAGTCCTATTCCTGATCTTCATAAATGATCTCTCTGACTATGTCAAAAATCCCCTTTATCTATTTTCTGATGACTGTTAGGCTGTAGCCTCTTCCCCCTCTTCAGAACTCGGCAAAATCACAATCTGGTGAAACACCTGGAATATGTCTTTCAATCCAGACAAATCTCACACTGGCACGGTCTCTCTCCAAAAGGACTGCCTGGCAACCCACCTTCCCCCAAACTAAATGTACTTTCTTAACAATCCTCTTGAAGAAGTTCATTCAAACTCCTGGGTCTCACTATCAGTCATGATCTTTCTTGGCAAAGCACATTTCAAAATTGGCCTCCAAATCCAGCCACCGACTTGGCATCCTCCATCTTACAAATTCCTTCCTTGGCAAATTTGAACTCCTATCCATGTACATTGTACAAGGCCTTCATCAGTAGCTTCATGGCGTATTGCCCTCCCCTCTGGGCTGGCTTCCCTGAAAAAATCTTGCTCCGCTTGATGCAGTGGAAACCAAGGCCTTCAAGATTGTTGGAATCTCCTGCGATGATGCTGAGTCTTTGGGGCCTTTAACTTTCTCTTTGCAGACAGGTCAGCAGTCTCTTTGTCTTCTACTGCCTCCTTTTTGGTGTTGCACCATCTGCTCCTTTGTGATTTTTCCCTGCAGGGTTTGTGCCAACACTTACCTGTCATACCTTTGGTTTCTGCAGGACGCACATGGTCCATCATCAACCCCCTTCTGTTGAAACTACATAAATACAGGATCACTTCTCACCTTCACTCATTCATTCCTCTTTTTTCCTGTCTGTGGAACCAACTTCCAGATTCTCTTCAATCTCATTCTTACCTCCAGGTTTTCAAGACAGATGTTCACCACTATCTCAGATTAACACCCGCCTCCCAACCACGTCGAGCCCACCACCTTCCAAATTTCCAGCATTTCCCACCTGAGTTTCCTTCTGCATCCATCTTGTCCACCTCCATGCGTCCTTTCCTGTCCCCGATACTCTCCACACCCATTGTTTGTCCAAATCTCCCTTTATCTTGGCCCTCAGCTCTGCTGTTGGTACCACCCCCCCCCCCCCCCCTTTCTGCTGTTCCTGTTGTCCTATTACATCCATTTAATGTAATAGCTCTTCCATGAGCTTCGACTATGTATACCAAAAAAATCCTGTTCTTTATACATGTACATAAATTGTTTTTATATGTCACTGGAAAAATCTGTAGCATACCATTTTGCAGAAATAGACCTGGTGTTGTCTTAGCGGTTAGGGTGCTGGCTTGGGATCCTTGGATCCTGGGTTTGAATCCTGGTTGATCGCTGAATTAATGCCAGGTGGGTTGACTCAGCCTGTCATCCTTCCGAGGTCGGTAAATTGAGTACCAGCTCACTGGTAATTCCCTGTGTGTCACAAGAGGCGACTAACAGGGTTGGCGGCAGGAAGGGCATCCGGCCATAAAACATTGCTTCAAAAAGGGGATCATGGTGCCCGAAAAAGGCCAACCCCCGCTTTGTGGGGAAAAATGGTCTATAAAGGTGGTTGTATACCATTTTGCAGAAAACTGCACTCTGTGCAGGATAGATCCTCACTCCTCTGTACTCTTCCTGCTCCTCCCCCGTTAGTCATTCTTCTGCTTATCTTGAAAATACAAGTAATTGGTCTTATACCTAAAGCATGTTTTGATGCAAGAAATAACCATATTTTCATGTTGTCCCTTCATTAAGACCAGATGGCAAACCCCCCAATATATCTATATGCTCAGCCTCTAGGAGAGATATGGCCCGTCGGCCCCTGGGCCTTACTATCTGCTGTCAGCTGACTTGGGTAGATCACCACTCTCCAAGCTGGCTTCCAAAGCTGACCATCACTCTGAAATTCTCTGTAGGGCCAAGTGTTTCCTTTGACGTTCTCAGATTTTAATGGTGTGCAAGACCTTCATCTGAAATGCCATGGACTATGGCTCCCCCTGTAGGCTGGCATTGCTTCTTCCCATATTGCCACCTTCAAAGTGCGGAACCTGATATTCCTTCTTTTATTCTGTGATGCACCTATGGTCTTGGCCTGCTGTTTTTCTTTCCTAATTCTCTGTTTTTTGAGCCCTTACCCTTGCCATTGTGATCTGACAAGTCTGTTGATAAACATACATAAACTTGTATAAAAATTATGTTCAGATCGTAAGAGAAAGTGGCGACATTTTTGGACTTCTCGGCTTGGGTTGTAAAGACCAGGTTATCCATGATGCAAATTTTCGTGATGCATTATTTCGCATATTAATACATAAATGGCAAAGTGTTGGGGAAAGGACTAAGTGTTGAAGTAACCCCATATTCAAGGCATAAGTAGTACTCAGCTGAACATCTATTTGTATCTGGAGCATTCTTCGATATTCTTCATTGTGAAGGCCAGGAATTAGTCATAGAGAGAAAACTAGATGGTATTCATGAAATACTTACCCTGCGCAGTCAACTTGGTGCGAGCCAACTCTTCTGTTTTTGAAGGTTTTTTTTTTTCTTTCTTTGATCCAATATGGCTGCCAGACCACGCAAGTGATGACATCATATATTTACATTCTCTAATATAATTGTTGCGTAGATCACGTTCATTAAATTTCAAACTGATCAGACTAAGTGTTGTCCCTGTTGAATTATGATGTCATAATTAAGGCACCAATGACGTCATCATGAACAACACTTATTCCCCATGCAGAGTGCTTTACAATGAGCCAGCCACTTTTCAATTTTTTTTCCATGGAGCGGTTTCAGAGATATAGAGGTGCAACGTTTTTTTGTTTTTCTATGATGTCGCCTGTACCATCTGACCTATGACGTCATAATTATCATTTAAAAAATCCTACAGCAGAAGGCACTCCTATGGTGAAAATGTGTCCATCGGACCAACAGTTGCAGAGAAGAAAAATTCATACTGATCGGATCAAGTGTTATACTTGTCAAATTATGACGTCATAATTAAGGCACTGATGACATCATCATTAACCTATCAGATTTCCCCTGGGGATTACTTAACAAAAAGCTATTTTTCATTTTTTTTTTCCATGGAGCGGTTTCTTAGATATAGAGGTGCAATGTCCTTCCAATATGGCGCCTGTACCACGTTACGTATGACGTCATAATTTTCAATAAAAATTATACAGGAGGAGGTGCTGCGATGGTGAAAATTTGGTGTCAATCGTACCAACGGTTGCCAAGAAAAATAATTTTTAAAATGCAGACACGCATGTATGTACGCCACACGTAGGCACACAGACGGTCGCTTAACCCTGCTTTTCGCTCCGAGAGCGCAGGGTAACAACAACCCCACCTCACTGTGCTTTGTTTCAGATTGGGATGGATTATCTGATAAGAGTGAACATTAGTGAAACAGTTTGCAATGGAGTGTCCTGCTTTCAATCCAAGATTGTGGAAAAGGTTCCAGGAATGTAGCATATTTGCCTCACTCCCTACCATTTTTTTCATTGCTGAAAAGGCTTCACTGATCGCTTTTCTGGAAAAGTGATCAATCGGGCCTTGAAGACATAGCTTCGGTGAGCAATTGCATGATATGTTCTGATTCCCTTTTGTGTCAGAGCCTTTATGTTAACCAGAAGAGTATCTGCTATGGGTTTTTATTACCCCCACCACTGAGGGTGGATGGAGGTCGTGTTCTCGACCCTGTCTGTCTGTTTGTTTGTCTGTCAACACGATATCTCTAAAAAGTTGATGGATTCGGACTAAACGTGGTGGACAGGTTGAGTGTGTGACGAGGACAAATTGATTAGATTTTGGTGAAGAATCGGATCCAGCTACGATCATTTTTACAAGTGATTCTTCACCTTCAAAAACGATATATAGCATGATATTTCAAAAAGTTGTGGATTATGACAAAATTTGGTCGATGAGTTGGTGAGATTACAAGAAGAAGCGAATTCGATTTTGGTTCAGGTCAGTGTATCCGGACTAGCGGTGGGACACAAATCGTAAACTGTTCAGCCTGGTTGAGGTACGCCTTCTACCGAATTCTGTTCTAGTTTGACTTGTAATTACATTTGAATGTGCTATGTAAGGTTTCTGAATAAGGCCTAACCACCTTGGCTCCAATGTTTGAAGTTTAGGAATTGTACACACACACACTATGCACTGTTGGCATGTTGTAAGGTCTTGGTCACCATACTTATTGTACTCTTCAAGGAGGGCTTCACTTTACAGTGTCAAGAGAGGCATGTAAGCGTTTTTGTAGCCATGGGCAATGTTATTTTATGCAGCGGTTGGCAGGAGGATTGCAAAGTCGTTCAAAAATGTTAGCACCCTCGAGATTTGGTGAATCGTGTTTTTAACTGCCTCTGTGGAAAGTGGCCACTACATTACCTTCAGGGTTTAATACAGCGCCGATGCCAAGGAAATCATCTGGATTTCAGTGTTGATGTGTGTGAGTATCGGGTGGTGTTGACTATGCAGGAAGGCTGGAATCACTATCTGGGAGGCTTGGAGAGGGGTTCTATTCTTTTCTTTCAAAACCGGCAAGGTTGGAGTTGCTATGGAGTCAAAGGTCCTCCATGTCATTGGCATCTCATGACAGGAGACAAGAACAAGATTCTCAGAGTCTTTGTGTTGCTCATTTTGGGCAGGTTGGTGATTTTGCAGTCTTTGCCAGATCTTTACTGCTATTGCTTCTTCCACCCGCCCTGACCCTCACCTTTCCACTCAATCCCTGCTCTCTCAAGTTCTCATCTATAAAAGACCTTATCCTGTTACCCTATTCCAATCCAAGCGAAAGACTGACATTCCCTCATCTTCCTGCTCTCTCACGCAAAACAATATGTTCCATGACCTTTAATGTGCGATAATCTGATACGTTTGTGTCACTGCTTTCCTCGTGTCCTGTTGCATGCATGGCAAGGTAAGACTTATGGCAAGGCAAGACTGGACCTCAGGTGTTGCAGGCCGGCCTCGCTGACCCTGTTCTCATACCTGGCGTCGTGTCGGTAGGAATGTGCTGTTGCAGCAGATGAGGTGGCCGACTTCGTCCCTCACCTAACCTGATCTATCCACTCCGTTAGCTGACTCTAATCCTGCTCCTGCAATCCCCGAACACGAACTCTACCCTTGTCCATTTATTTCCACTTGCCTAAATACTGCCCAGCTAATCCCTTCTAAAGTAATCTGCCCCTCCCTGGCCCACTAATCCCATTGGCTATCATATCTCTTGGGAGAAAATTAGTGGTGGCAAACATGGTGGCAGACATGATGACATGTCGTCGCACCACACAGCTTGCCTGCGGATTAGCCTCATTTGACGGTAGGTGGGGGAGGATGGGTGGTACAGTTACCCCTATACTGAAATTTGGGACTCAATGGGTCCTCACAAAATCCAATTACCCTACTCTGTTACTCCAACACCTCTGAACTCATCATCCGTGCGACTGGCGTCACCCCTTCCCGAGCTACCACACTTCTCCAATTATTAGGGGGAAGCCTCTCCTGCCTTCCCCCTCCTGGGTCCCTTTCTGGCATGGAGTGGCCGAACTCCTCCCCTCGAATGTTCGGCCCACTTCTACTCACTCACCAACCCCTCTGGCCTTTTGCCCTGCCTAGGCCCAGTGCGCCAGCACCGAAATGCGCTTTCCTCAAAAACCTTTCTCTACAGAGCCACACCCCAGACCATCAATAAACTTTTGCACCTTCACAAACACAAAAAAACGTTTCTTCACCCAGCACTACCCACAGAATGACATCCTGTACCAAGTTATCTGATCCCCATCTAATCTAATGCCGTTATGGGCAAGGGTTCTTCTCCACAGGGGGTTGTACTCTGCTCCTCTTCACACACAAACACCCTCTTTGTACCAATTACCATGCACTCAACAACCATTACTAAATGAATTTGTCCAACACCTCATTCACACCTCATCATTGCACAATACAACTCATCAGACATTCATCCATCCATACCTCAATGGAAAGGTAAGAAATGAGTAAGGCTTTAATCTGTGTCTGCCAATTCAAAAATAATTACAACCCACAAATTGTCAGTTGAAAATGTCACTAATCCCTTCTAATTTCTAAACAGTCCCCATCAAACTGCCTGCTCTGTCTTGTTGCCCTGCTAATTTTAACGTACACTCTAGGCCATGTGGTTCCCCCACTGACCCAGCACACGCATTCCTGCAGTGAACTCCCCAGATGCGTTGCGACCCTCCTGCGGTGCTCACATGGAGCGCACACTGAACCTCCTGTGAAGCTCCTGGTGCTTCTGCAAGCTCCAGTAACCATGGTCACCACTCTCACTAGGGCCTTCCCTCCAGCACGACCCTCGTGCAGCACGTCTTGTGCATCGTGCATCACGCTGTGCCTCCTGGCGTGGTCACCTCCTGCATGGCTGATAGTCCAGTGGAAAAAGTATGATATTGGGCTGAGGTGTGTTTTTTGGTATATACAATGTTTTATTGTTGTTTCTAGGTGTTTGATATCTACTGATAATAAATCAAGAGGGTGCCAAAGTCGCACCCTTGGGGATTTTTTTTTATACACATTGAAAAAAATGAATCGTTAATCAAAATATGCCTACTTTTCGGACAGTATTAAATCCTCCAATATTGAACACACACAAGTACTGTGCACACAACACGTTTATTTGACCTATACTATATCATATTGTGTTATTTTCATTAATCTTTGAACTAATATACCCTTCTTTCGAACACAATATACATTTTTCCACACATAAACATTGTAATATTTGATACAAAATTGAAATATGCGATGGCTGAAAGGAAATAACAACAGATAGTCATTAAGCTTACGTGTCATCGGACTAGTCATCTAGCTCGTCATCAGCGTGGGAGTTGCCGGTTTTTGTTCGCTCATTGCAGCAGTCGTCACTCACGTTGCAGCTGCAGAACATGGAGCAGGCGAGTTGGGCCACAACACATCCACATCTGGCTGTTGAGCATGGCGTGTTTGACGAACATCCTCATTTGATGATTTGCAGAACTTCAACAGGAACAGTTGGCACCTTGTCTGTCACTGGAACCACCCCCTGACCAGATTCATCCTTCGACCAGCCATACCGAACAGGATCCAGACTGGGTGGGTCAGGGGACAAAGCAGACTTCCAGATGATCGTCTGGTAATGTGCCCGGTGCACATGCTGAAGGAACGACTCAGTTGTGGGAGGAAGCGTCTTCACTTTAGGTGCAGCTGTAATCTTATTGTTTGACATCTTGGAGGACCATACATCATAACGAATGTCTGACATATTGCTTGTCTGTTTGGATCCATAACAAGCACCAATGAACCTCGGAAACAACTTCATTCATCTCTGCTTCAGGATCTCCAAGACTTGGTAACAGATGACCGAGTCGCATCTGTTTCAGTGCTGTTGCCTTACCTATGCCCCACATATATGAAACCGTGTCACAGCCGGTCATCGCATGTATTGCAAGGAGTTGCTCTGAATTCCCTCCCTGTTGCTGTGATGTCACCTTGATGTTCAAAATTTGTCGACCAGCAATGGGACTCACCATCATTACTTCACATGTGAGTTTCTGTTGATGGTAGAAATGGACGAGCAACACGAAGACGTCAGTGTCGTCACACGCAACTGATATGCTTTTCATCCTAGTTGACGCCAACTGTATCATCCACTGAGCTATCACATCAGCTTCCTCATGTGTTGTTCTGAGCTCATGTCTCGTCCTCTTCGTACCGCTGCTTACTTCTATGGGGACTGGGTCTTTGGCAGTGATGACGAGTTTCGGTGTGTTCCTTGGTAGTTCTGTGACCTTCTTCGACAAGTCTTCACACAAGATGTCAATGAGCTGGACCTTGTTTGCTGTTACTGTTAGCGTCACTTTCTGTGGTGGCAGTGATGTTTCTGGTGAAAGCTGGTGTCACCTACTTGCATCCTTGCCAGCACGGCTTAGCCTTGCCACGTTTTTGACACTTTCGTCATAGTACCGGTCAAAAATCAGATGGCCTTCAGTCATCAGCAGTCGGTTGATAATGTTCTTGGAGAAGTTGTTGGCAAAGTCTTGTACTGTCCCGCTGGCTGGCCACTGTACAACCCATAGTAGTGCACAACCATCAATGATTGTTACCTGTGGACAACATACTAGTCTACTCGATCGTTCAACTTGTAGTTTTTTCTTGAGTGTGGATTTTGTTGTCGTGATCCTCATGTCACCATTATCTTCAAACATTGAGGAAGGGACTGGTGACAGTTCGTACGACAGTACATCCTTCACGTCTATTTCCCTGGACTGTTGGAGGCACATCACCCTTGTGTATATGAGCTCAGTGTATTACTACTAATTACTACTAATTCATAAAAATATATTTTAGACGAGTCGACAAAATGTCGATAATCACTTGAAAACGTTCCTTTTTTCAAATGGCAATAAAAAAATTCCCCAAAGGTGCCAAAGTGGCACCCTCTTGTTTTGAGATCAGTATACATATGAGGTACAGAAATTGCAATAAAACGTTGTATATACTGCAAAACACGGTCAGTCAGGATTCCACTGGACTATGATGGTTTGGCGTGCACACTACCACGGGTCCCCACGTAACTCCTCCCTGGAGTCTCTGGTGATTCCAGTTGATTGGCCAATTAATGCTGGAAACACTAGGACTTTACCTCAACTTCCCGCACCTTTCCTCTAAGGTTCTCTCGTGATACCACGTCTCCCGTATCTTGCTTTTCCTCCCTGTCCTTCTCCCTAAGGCTAAACGGGGCGACACAATGCATCCAAACAGTAACGTTTTTGTTTTAACCACCGGGTTCTATGTAAAACCTGGCGAGAGCATTTCAAACCTACACTACCAATCTGGAAAAGGCCTGCCTGCATGCATGATCTCATCTTTACTCCAAAACGGATGGCTTACTCCGAACCACGCACATATATTCAACACAATGGGGAAGCCATTTTAATTTTAAAACCAACTCGTCAGTCTTCAGCAGCCTCTTGATTAGTGTTCCTCCAACCTCATCGCCATCCTTTCTAACCGTGCCCTCACGCCATAATTACTCCCTCAGTCTCCAAACTTGCACATCCCATGTGGTTTTTGTCCCATGATGCTGGAGCACACGGTTCACAAACCGGCCGCGCAACCTTGACCACAGCATTCCACACTGCTGGCCCCATGCGAGTTTGGACAACACGCTCATGGAACCCGCTTCCTCACCCTCACTGACACACATGGATGACATGACCTCAGCTTCCCTCGCTGGCAGCTGAGCGGGTACCAAGGTGTACGCGTCACACAACAGTATTTTGGAGTTGGCCATGAACACCCGTGTCATGACACCGGATTTGGGCACCGGCGATTCTCCTGCGGGCTCCGTCCCACATCACCCAAACGCAACCAAACACTCAACAATACTCACATCCCTGTGGAGAGTCCCTTTACAGACCCTATTCTCCCCATTTGCACCATTCGTGTGTGTGCTGTGCATGTACTGCTGTTGGTAAGCACTGGCTCCACCTCTTGATTGGCCTTCATCGTCAGCTCCTGCTACACAGATCCACTCACCTATGGGGTCATGTGCACCCTGCACACATTTCCCCCCATAGGTATTTTGACATCCTCTCTTCCCACACACTTCATTTCCACCTGTGCCCCTCCTGTCTTCATTTTAACAATTTCTACCTCGCGTTGCGGCTCTACACTTAGTCTACTTGCTGATTTTGTCTCCTGCTCCAGCTCATTGTTACTTTTCTCTACCTCCTGTGGTCCCGTTTTACTTCTTACCCTTAGTGGCTCTGTCGCCCTTACTCTACTTTACCCCTGGCTTGACCGGTTGCCATCTTGTTTCACCAACCTGACATATCCTCCTTCACCACACCCAGTTATGCCCGTACAGCATCCAGTTTCCCACCAAGGTCCACCAGCCCAGCCTTCACCTCTGCCTTGAGCCACTTCTTGCATGTCACATCTCAACTCAGCCCCCAGCTTGTCTATTCTGTCCTTTGCCTCTGCCTGTCCCACTTGCACAGCCCTCATGTCATTGCTCAGCCCCGTTATCATTTCCATCAGCTGGTCATTAGCCCTCTGCTGTTGTGGCAACTGGGGCTGCTGCTTTGTGGCACTTGCTCCTGCTCCATTTGAGGTGTTGGCTTACTGATGGGAGTGGGGAGGAGGGTGGTTCAAGAAGACTACAAAGCAGTGGGGTGACTCGTTTATGCCCTTCAATGATCCTTCTTCAGTGAGATTCAGTTCGGTCGTAGCAGCATCTAAACAGATAGCACCAACCTGGTTCTGTCCATCGTGATCCAACATAGCGATTAGCTGCTGGGAAAAAAAAAATTCACTTGGCACACATATCCTGTAGGTCTAACTCGATCTGTAATCTTCCAATCCTGGTTTTCTGCATCCCTCTGAGACTTGGTAATGACAACATTTCCATCCAACATGTTCTGTTGCTTCTCTGCTCATGTTCTTGCCAAAGGCCAAATCTCTCAGTGCTACCGAATATGACCGTTCACACAAGTTAACAGTTAGGGACTGAAATTGCTGCCCTCACAAAATATTGGGCTACCATTTCCACGCCACCTGATATTGATTCTGCCTGGGAAATGCTTCCACGAAAAGCCTACTCTCCCCCACACACCATTTCATCCCATCTCATCTGTGGTTATCCTATCCATCCTCTTGGCCCTGGTACAAAATGTGGTGTGGTGAAGCAATTGTGATCAAGCTGATTGCTTTCTCAACATGGAAAGCTAACCAGATTGATGGAAATGTTAGGTCACTCTGCAAGGCACACAAGTGTATGTCCATCCTTAGGCCAGCTAGAAAACCTAATTTTGCAAATCTCATTGTTGATCTCACCAACCAGTCTCCTTTCTCAAAATCTTGGTGGCCTCCTGTAAGGTACACTACCGGTCAAAAGTTTTAGAACACCTCAATTTTTCCAGTTTTCATTGAAATGTACGCAGTTTAATGTCTCAATGCACTCTGAAATTAAGCATAGAACAAATAAACAATTGGAGATAAAAAAGAAATCATAGAATCATTTTGTTTAACAAAATTTAATTTTAATTTTTGACTCAGCAAAGTAGCCACCTTTTGCAGAAATAACCGCCGAACACACTCGTGGCATTCTTTCTACAATGGAAATCAAATATTGTTCGGGAAGTTCTTCCCAACACTGTTGCAGAAGCTCCCACAAATGTGTTGCACTTGTAAGGTTGCTTTGCTTTCACCCTTCTGTCCAGTTCATCCCAAACCAGCTCGATGGGGTTTAAGTCTGGAGACTGTGCTGGCCATTCCATGATTTGAAGCCTACCGTCTTGTTCTTTTCCTCGAAGGTAGTTTTGACATAGCCTGGAGGTGTGTTTAGGGTCATTATCTTGCTGTAGGATGAACCCCTGACCAACCAGGCATATACCAGAGGGTATTGCATGGCGTTGCAAAATGCTGAGGTAGCCCTTTTGGTTCAGGGTGCCAGTCACTCTGTGCAAGTCGCCGACTCTGGATCCAGCAAAAGAGCCCCAGACCATCACGCTTCCTCCTCCATGTTTGACAGTTGGTGTCACACACTGAGGAACCATCCTTTCGCCTACTCGGCGGCGTACAAAAACCCTGCGTGATGAACCAAAGATTTCAAATTTTGATTCATCGGTCCATAAGACCTTCTTCCAGTCTTCAGTAGTCCACTGGCGATGCTTCATGGCCCAGACAAGCCTCTTTTTCTTATTTTGCCATCTTAGCAATGGCCTTCTTACTGCCACTCGACCTGTCAAACCTGCAGCTCGAAGTCTTCTCTTCACAGTTGAAACTGAGACTTGCTTACTTCGACCAGTGTTAAGCTGTGCTTGAAGCTATTGTCCTGTGAGCCGCCAATCACGCAAGCTGTTGACTCTCAGAAACGTGTCTTCTGATTCTGTTGTGGCTTTGGGTCTGCCAGACCTCATCCTGTCAGAGTTTCCTCCAGTTTCCAAGTGCCTTTTGATGGTGTAGGAAACTGTACTCACTGACACCTTGGCTTTATTTGCAATTTCTCTAAAGGAAAGACCCACACTTTTAAGAGTTATAATGGTCTGTCTGTCTTCCTTTGTTAATTGCCTTTTTCTCGCCATTACATTATTCTCGCCATTACAACATTGAGACATTCAACTGCGTAAATTTCAATAAAAACTGGAAAAATTGAGGTGTTCTAAAACTTTTGACCGGTAGTGTACATCTCGAAAATTTTACACTCCCTCTCCAATTGCTCCCTCACCTTAAATACCATCACCACACAATCTGCTCAAAATAAGGCACAAAGGCTGAACTCGGTGTTTGCCTCCACATCTCATGTGTCCAAACCATCCCAATCTGACCCTCTCATACCCACTGTCTACTGGACTTTGTGTTCTCACACAAGCATATAGAGAAAGTTCTGACCAGCCTTGACCCTTCTCAGGTGATGGGCCCAGATGGCAATAGTCCTTTGATTAATCAATTATCTTGCTCTGCTGCCCTTGCTTTCCCAATGTCTGGACTCTTCACTCTGTCCTCATTTGTCTTCCATCATCTGTCGAGAAGTCAACAAAAATCATTCCCATCCACAAGAAAGATGGAAAAACAAATAGATATTGTAGAGACCGGTAGGCTTACTTCCAATACTCCAAGCAAAGTCATGGAATCCATCATTGCTACTGATGTCAAGTCTTTCCTCCTTTAACATAACCTGATACTTTACCATCTATATGCATGCTGTCCTGGTCACTCAACTTTGGATATACTTATGCTCCACTCTTGGTGATTACTGGAGGCCCTACATCTCAAACAGAAGTTAGGACAATCTCTTTGGGCATGTGTTGGGCATTCAACACAATCTGGCATCCTTCTCTGTTTGCCAAGCTTGCTACCTGTGGTATACAAAGCCACATTCCTGGATTTCAGATTTCCTCCACATTTTCCTTTACTCCAAAACCAGGCTATGAATTATTCTACACAGGGTCAACCACAGATGTCCCACCACAGATGAACCACCACCCCCATACCCCGTCTTGAGGCTGCGGTGACATAGCCTTTGCTGCCCCCCCCCCCCGCACACACACACACACACACACACACACACACACACACACAGAGTTGTACCTGTACCCTGAGTTTGGAGTTTGTAACTTAAAATATGTGGCTGTGCATAGAACATATACAAACAAAGAGGAAGAGAGAGATTTTTGCCCTTTATAGGTGTAGATATCGAAACGGGCAACTGCATTTCGAACATGCCAGACACTTTTCCAGCATTCGGTGTATTGCCTTTAAAACCACATCTTCATCTCAATGATGTTCCTTCCATCTCAGTTTTTTTTTTTTCAGCGGGGTTTAAGGCTTAGATATGGTTAGCCGAACTTATCTTGAGAAAGTAGCATTGCAACCTGGCTTATCAGCCCCGTGCTTTGCCATTTTTCTGACTGACATGTTCCTTTCGTGCTGATTTGAGTTGTTGCCAGGGCGACAAGCATCAGTATGATAAAACTCACATGTCTCGAACGGTCTAATTCGATGCATTCTATAAATGGAACTATCTGTTCTCCTTTTCTGTGAAGGGTGGAATGCCCTAAGGCAGTGTCTGGGCCCAGTCTTGTTACTCATCTACGTTAATGACATATCCAATGCCGTACTCTTTAAAACCCTGTATTTAGTTTTTGCAGATGATTCCACAAAGTGTTGTACATGACCTCTCTCACTGGAAGGTACACAGAAGCTGTCGCTCTCTGCCGAAACGGAATTGATATTGTTACGGACACGACTTTGATGTTATGCTGGGCCGAGCGGAATGGCCGCCGTGTTCGCACAAGTTACCCGATTATACTCGAACGTTGGCCGAATCGCGCTATGCTAAATCAATGAAGGAAAAGGACACAACGGCTGGGATTAAGGCAACGACACAAGGGGTACGGTTCTCAAGACCTCCGGAGGAGGTTATAATATTGCGGAAGGTTAGATTACAAAGATAAGAGAGACAGCATAGTAAGGTAGGCACTTAATTACTGTCTTATAATAGCCCCGACAGACGACAGATAAACAGGACAAAACTGACTCACACGGGGGTTGATGGCAAGGAAGGCGGGTAGTCGATGGCTCAAGGTGCACTCTTGGCTCAGGGACAGAATCGACCCGGTCCGGTCCAGAGATGCGGGAGGTCTCTCTCAGCGCTGGAAGGTGACGTTCTTTCTCCAAGCTGGGGGCGCATCTGACGTCACGTCCGGTAAGTCGCTGCGTATATCCGGCGGGGAGTGACACGCCCTCGGCTAGTTAGCTCCGCCCCAGATGGAATCGGTCCGCCCTTCTTATTGGGTGCGGGGGGGTTACCGGCTCCGCCCCTGACGAGGAGCTGACAGCCAGCCCCTTCGTGGTAACCCCGTGGAGCGCATGGGTAATGGCGGCTAACCAAGCCGGAGTGAGGACGCACACTCCCCGCGCCGCGCCACCCCCCTCTGTTGTTGTAGTTGTTGTTGTAGTTGTTGTTGTTGTTGTTGTTGTTTTATGGGGAAGATGGGAGGAGGTATGGGGAGGTCCTAAACTCACTACTGGTGCCATACAATCACATTCTGGTGCAACGAAGAGTCAGAATTAATGGAAACGAGTCCTTAACTGACATAGACTAAGAATAACTAGCAAGATGTCCGAAAGTTGTCTACGTGAGATGCGGTGGACCTGGGCACGACATTTAATGGGGGAAAAAGGGGAAGGTCGGTTCTACAGAGTGTTATTTACAGGCAATGGGACTAGGGAATGGGGGATTGGGGATAGTTGGGGAGTATTGGGGAAATAGGGGAATATTTACAAGCGGATATGGAGGCCAAATGCCATATCCGCAACAATATTATATGCTGTTCTGATAAATGGAACATGTCTTTCCATCATGGCAAATCTCAGTCTCACCCTGTGACTCCAAAATGATCATTACAATCAAAACTAGAAAGCATCTCCAAATGCAAGTGCCTACTACGTCCACTTTCTTTGGTTTTTGACTTCTTCTTCCGTATGCTAAACATACTTCCGTACTTTTGCTAAACTAAACGTACTTTTGCTTCCGTATGCTAAACATATCCGTGTGCAAAACAAACGTATGTTCCGTATTCATGAAAACAGTTAAGAAAGACACAAAAAAATTGACTATTTTAGCTGACCTTGACCTTTTGACCTCAAAATCAATAGGCTTCAGTGACTCAATATGTAAACCCGGCTGAAATTTCAAGTCAATCAGAAAAAAATTGACAATTTTGTGACCTTGACCTTTGACATTTTGACCTCAAAACAATCAGCTTCTAGCATTTCATTAGTGAACCAATTAAGTGACTCATTGTGCAAAATTTGTTCAACTCAAGTCGACTGGATATCAATTGATGATTTTTGCGACCTTGATCTTTGACCTATTAATTGATCTAAAAATAAGCAGCTCTAGCTTTTGATTAGTTAATCAATTCAGTGACCTGATATGCAAATTCTTAAAATTTCAGGTCAATTGGATGAAAATTGACGATTTTATGTGATGTCGATCTTTGACCATCTGTCCTTTAGACCAAATTATTCATTTGTCTTCTCCATATTCTCATAATAAGGGTTTTTTAAAAGTTGATGCTAAAATCTCAAATAATAAAAAGTTATGGCCCAGGCAGACACACATACAGACAGAAACACACACAAGTGATTGCAAAACCCTGTCTCCTGCTACATGAGAGACGGGCTAATATCTCACCTATCTACAGTGCTTTTGGAAAGAAGTATTCATACCCCTTGACTTTTTTCAAATTTTGTTGCGTTACAGCATGAATTTAAAATGGATTAAATTGAAATATTTTTTTTTTGTCACTGATCTACAAATAATACCCCATTAATGTCAGTGGAATTTTTTAAATATAATTTGGTACACAATAATTTAAATGAAAAACAGAAATATCTAATTTACATAAGTATTCAAACCCCTGAGTAAATACTTTGTGGAAGCACTTTTGGTAGCGATCACAGCTTCGAGTCTTCTTGGGTATGATTATATCAGCGTTGCACATATGGATTTGGGAAGTTTCTCCCATTCTTTGTTGCAGATTTGCTCAAGCTCTGTCAAGTTGGATGGGGAACGTCAGTGAACAACAATGTTCAAGTCTTTCCACAGATTCTCAATGGGATTCAAGTCTGGGCTTTGGCTGGGCCACTCATGGACTTTCACATTCTTGTTCTGAAGCCATTCCTGTGTTTCTCCGACTCTTTGCTTCGGGTCATTGACCTGTTGGAACATAAATCTTCACCGCAGTCTCAGGTCTTTTGTACTCTGAAGCAGGTTCTCGAAAGGATTTGCCTGTATTTGGCTCTATTCATTGTTCCCTGTACCTCTACAAGTCTTCTAATCCTGCCACTGAAAAGCAGCCCCTTAGCATGATGCTGCCACCACCAAGCTTCACGGTAGGGATGTTGTTGGATGGGTGATGAGCTGTGCTCAGTTTTCATTAGACGTAGTGCTTTGTATTCAGGTCAAAGAGTTCAATTCTCATCTCATCAGACCACATCATCTTTTGCCTCATGCTATACCGTATTTTTCGGTGTATCAACCGCGGTTTTTTTCACCGACGGGAAAACCCTAAAAAAGGGGGTGCGGTTGATACACAGTAACAGAAAAATTTGTGCATTGAAAAACTGTCATATCAACGGGACGTAATCTTTATATTACTTTGGGGTTGCGGGAATACAATGATGAATGATCATCAATTACGTTACTAAGGTAGGTTCAACGCCGATTACTGCTGCCAGTCAAAATACAAGAAAGTTTGAAGTTTGTAATATTTGATTTTTCTATGCGTGTTTGTGAAAATGTGTACTTTCACTAGTCCTCTTTGAATGACAGGTCACATAGTGAATAGAGTGTGCTAAATAAAGACAGGATTAAATCACAAAACAAAAGCGTCAACATGGTAAACAGGATGTTTTGCATGCTCTTGCTCGACGCCTTCCGTTGTCACAAGACAGAGGAGACCAAGTCAACGCTGAGGGGGCTCAACACTGATCTGGTGATGATCCCGGGTGGCATGACGTCGCTGCTGCAGCCGCTAGACGTTTCAGTCAACAAGCCGTTCAAAGACGGTCTGCGGCGCTGTTGGTCGGAGTGAATGCTGTCGGGGGACAAGACCTTCACCAAGACTGGGAGGATGAGGAAGGTGGACCTCCCGACGATCTGTAGCTGGATACTGAAGGTCTGGGAGGAGTTGCCGGCAGCCATCATCGAGCGGGCCTTCCTCAAGTGCTGCATATCTAATGCCCTTGATGGCACTCAAGATGACATCATCTGGGAGGATGAAGTGGCAGTGACCGACGATGGAGAAGAGGATAACGACGACGAGAATCTCGCCTTCCCCGACTCGGATTGGACTGAAGAAACGGATGACGAGGACTTCTTCGGATTTTAGAGCCAAAACCCAACGGCCCTTTTCAGAGCCCCACATTGGCAAGAAAGAATAATTATAATGTTTTTTAAATTCTCTTTCAACTCATTTCATATATTTTCACTCTTTCTCTGTCTTCAGTTTCTCTTTCCTTTCATCATATTTCGCTTTCCATTTTATTTATTTATTCTCTTCTCTTTTTTAAATTTTCCTGATTTTTTTTTTTCCCCTCGAAAATCTGATTTTTTGGGGGATTTTTTTTTTGAAGTCGAAAATCGGGGGTGCGGTTGATACACAGGTGCGGTTGATACACCGGAAAATACGGTAAGTCTTTCACATGCCTTTTTGCAAATTCCAGGCATTCTGTCATGTGCCTGCTTATCAGGAGTGGCTCCCGTCTGGCCACTCACCCATAAAGCCTGGATCTGTGAAGGGCTGTAGAGACTGTTGTTCTTCTGGCAGATTCTCCCATCTCCGCAAAAGAACCCTGTATCAGAGTGGTCATTGGCTTTTTTGTCACCTCCCTGACGAAGGTCCTTCTTGCCCGGTTGCTTCGTTTGGTCGGACGGCCAGCTACAGGAATAGTCTGGGTTGTTGCATATTCTTTCCATTTCCTAATGATGGAGCTCACTGTGCTTTTGAGAGCTTTCAACAATCGAGAAATTGTTTTGTACCCTTCCCCAGAACTATGCCTCCTCACAATTCTATCTCGGAGTTCTACGGACAGTTCTTGGACTTTATGGTAGAGTTTCTGCTCTGACATGCACTGTCAACTGTGGGACACCATTGGGGAAGGTTGAGCCCTAAAAACAAAAGGGGCCTCCTGGGTGAAAAAGCAAAGAAAGAAAATTGGAAAGTGTAATAATTAAATGAGATCTGTATATTTGATTGGTGACTAACTGTTGTAAGTTTATAGACGTCATGAACACATTGCTGGAGAGGCTGTTCCAAAGAGAGGCAGTGCAGGGTAAGGAGTGTGCATGGTTATTTGTGCAGAGGGAAGGGAGGGTAACGCAGAAAGAGTTATGAGTAGAAGTTAGGTGGGTGTTTCGAACAGAGTGAAGCGGAGGAAGAACACAGAGTTCAACGGAGCACTGACTGTGATCGTAACAGGAGGAGAGGCACAAGGAAGAGGCTACTCGATGATGAGTCAAAAGTTGGAGATGGCTAGACAAAGTCGGATCATTTATCAGTTGGGCAGATGTGTTTTGGTTGGCAGATGTACCTCTGTTACCTCAATTATTTTCTTATTTTGCTCATCGAGAATAGCGTATGACCTTGGGGATGCCATAGGCGACCTAAAAACCCTTGCTGGGACAGCAGCTATTTGACTCAATGATATTCCCCCTCCCATTCCAGATAATTTTGTGAAGTCTGTCAGTTGTCAAAGGAAATATTTGTGAAAATGTATGACGTGTTTCTGGCAGATGAATGCTCCCTACAGCTGTGTTGTCAGCTTTTGTAAGCACAATGCTGTTGCAATTTCTTCACATTATGAAAATGATGAAAAGGGTTCTCGAGTCTAATTAGTTGAACATTGTCAGTTTTGTGAGCCTTGGGCAATGTATTGGCCATGTATAGGATATTTAAATATATAATTATTAGTAAAGCTCTCTCATCTGTTTCAGGACACTTGTCTTTGAGAAGTATATTAAAAAAACAAAAAACTTCCTTAAGTGGGAGGAACACATGTACATCCTGCCTGATGTCTGTTTGAACACATGTAAACTGAACACATCCATGTCTTTTCTGATCGAATCAAATAACATGCCATAGGCCCGAGACTCCATCTTGGAATACTCAGCCTCAGTCGTCTTTACCAAATAGCTCACTATGGATGGAGGTTGCCTTCACTCATGTATAGTCAGCACAGCATGATCTGTGTAATGATCTGTCACCATGCAAGCTCTCTTTATAGACCCACAAGCACCCTGCCATCTCCTTTTGCCACAGAACGAAGAACTAGTCTTGCTCGTGAAGGCAAGTGACTATCTGCGTCAGTGGACAGGTAGAGCAGTGGATGGAATTGAGGTATGCTAACCGTCATGGGAAGCAAGGAGAAGCTGATATTTCACATGTTAATCCTTTGTTGGAACAAGAGGGGGAGGGGGCGGGGGGTGACTTCTCCTCGCTTCCCATGGTGGTTAGCATATTTTGATTAACATTCTGTTGATTTCTTCCACTGTTCATACATCAACACATTTTGTCAAAGTAAGTATAATAATAAGGTGTATTACATGAGTAGGAATCTCGAGTACGGTAGTCAGATCTCCTGGTGAGGTCTATCAAAAGATCAAGGCGGGCAGGGATTTTTTTGCTCACCCTGTTATTAACTGCGGCAAAGAAGGAGGACGGAAGTTATGTTTTCACCTCTATTTGTCCTTTTATCTGTCTGTCTATCTGTGAGTAGGATAACTCAAGAGGTTATGGGACAGATTTGAACAAACATTGGTGGACAGGTTGGGTGTGTGACAAGGATGAATTGATTACATTTTGGTGAAGATCCAGATCCAGATCCAGATCCAGATACTTCAATTTTTAAAGTAATTCTTCGCAATTGAGAGATCGGGCCAAAAACGATATTGTGTGTGTGTGTGTGTGTGTGTGTGTGTGTGTGTGTGTGTGTGTGTGTGTGTGTGTGTGTGTGTGTGTGTGTGTGTGTGTGTGTGTGTGTGTGTGTGTGTGTGTGTGTGTTGTGTTGCGTTGCGAAAATCTAAGATTTTTGAAGTATATTGGTTTGGTATTGTGCGTTATTCTGTCTATTTGTCAATCGCCTACAGGTCACAATTTTAAAATTATCTTCATGAAACTTCACCAAATGGTAGAGTTTATCATAAGGAAGAAGCCTATTGATTTTGAGGTCAAAGGTCATCTTGAGGTCAAATTTCTAAAATTGTCATTGTTCATCCTATTTGCTGGAGAATTAAACAGCAATGCATAGTGCCTCACTGAATTGGGAAACCAACTATTTTAATGTCAAAAGGTCAACTCAAGATCAACCTTCTAAAATAATCAATTTTCATTTGAAAAATCATCACTTTCCATCCTATGAACTTGAAAATTAAGCAGCAATTACATAGTGCATCATTGAATTGGGAAAGCAACTCTGTTTGAGGTCAAAGGTCAACTCAAGATCAAACTACTAAATTCCTCAATTTTCATCTGAAAAATCGTCAATTTTTATCCAATTAACCTGGAAATTAAAGAGGAATTGCATAGTACATCACGGAATTGGAAAATCAACTGTTTTTGGAGTCAAAAGTCAATTAAAGGTGAAACTTCTCGCATCATCAATTTTCATCTGAAAAATTGTCCATTTTCATCCTATTAACTTAAGGATTTAAACAGCAACTGCATTGTGCATCACTGAATTGGGAAAGCAACTATTTTTGAGGCCAAAAGGTCAAAGGTCAACTCAAGGTCAAACTTCTAAAATCATCAATTTTCATCTGAAAAATAATCAATTGTCATCCGATTAAACCAAGCTTTCATTAACTTCGTCAATTTAAATTTTAATTCACTTTTTATCCATGGCAACTTTTTTGTTAGGGTGGGGGGCGTTGGATTTTGCAAGTGTCATGCTTTGCACGATGTCTTTCTTGTTTATATATATCACAATATTTCAAAACGTTGTGGACGGATGATGACAAAACTTGCTGGATGAGTTGGTTAGGCGACAAGAACAATCCAATTAGACATTGGTTCAGGTCCAGATCCAGATCCGGCCTATCGGTGGAATACAAAACGTAAACTGCTCAGTCTGGTGGAAGGTGTACTCTACCGAGTACCATTCTAATTCTGATTGCATTTGACTGCAAAAATGACTCGTAGTATGGGGTTTTTATTAACTGTGATAATAGCACTAAGATACTTCATTGTCATTGCAATCATATAAATATTTTCCTATCAGCAGACAAACAACGTTTCATATCAGCATGACCTTTGACCACAATTAATTCCACCCCTCCTCCCTCCCCCACCCCTCCCCTGTCCCCTGCCCCTCCTCCCTCCACTCATATAGTCCAGACAAGCTCTCTAGCTCATGTTCAATACAAGTTAGGCTCAATTGCTTATCTTACAGTTTACTAATATCAGGTATTATTGTCGTGGACTGGAAGCTAGCCAATGGAACATCAACATCGAAGAAAGGTCCACGAAAGAGAGGGAAGAAACTGAAAATAATGTACTGGTAGTTATACAGCAGCAACTTATAAAGTAGGAAAATTAACGTAATATAAATTCAGTGACGCATATATTGGGAAGTTGAAATATAATTGTGTGGACAATAATTTTTCAGAAAATGTAGGGCATGTCTAAGAAATGTATTCAAGTTATTTGAATATCTTACATGATGTGTGTACATAAAGGCAGTGCGGTGGTTGTGATTTGTCTGGATTGAAAAGACATTCACTACAACACAGTTCAGCTATGCCGATCGAGTGGGTAAATATTTTGAGAATACGAGGTTCTCGGCATCAGCAGGAGAAACAGGGACTGCACTTTAATTGGGCAAATATTGGAGTGCAGTACATAAAAGAAGGATTTAGTTGTGGTTATACAAATGTTGTTTAATCCACCTTCTCAATGCTGGGCAGCAATTATGAAAAGGTTTCAGCGGAGGGATGAATCAGACAGCAAAAGGATCCACAGTGTCACTTGATAAAGGTCTCTGTAGGCCTCATTCAGAGTGTGCGCAGTTATGATTACCAGATTAGAGGAAAATATACTTTGTGGCATTGGATGGAGTTAAGCAAAAGGCAACTAGGATTATTGCAGATCAAGTTGGGCTCAGTTCTGAGAAGATTTAAAGCATTACATAGCTTAAAAGGGATCATGGCTATTTCCACAATAAATGGTCATTTTGACGGACCCTACTTTGAAGTGTATTCTTGACTGGATATGTTGGTGGAAGAATGTGAGCTAAATTCTGTTTGAGAGCACATGTAATAAAGTTATAATGGAAATAAAATCATCGCCGAGTAGTGCCTCGTTTCATTTGTGTGGGAGTGTATTGTATGACAGAGTGTGATACAGAAAGCACTTTTTGTGTACTGTTGTATTGTACATCATGTTCATGTCTCTCAGGTTGGCCCTGTTTGAAATCTGGGTGATAATTATTTTAGTTATTGTTGAACACTACGGTCAGTTCTTTCAATTCAGTTGGAGTTCAATCTATCTCTGTTTCATAGTTTTTTTGGAGAGACCGCAAAACTTCATTACCCACGTAACGCATGTCCGTCAAAATATTGCGTGAGTAAGACAGCAGAGTTGTAAAATAGTCGGAAGATGTACACATTTTATGCTTGCAACAAAATATGCAGGGGTGCTTATACCTTCCGTTCACAAATGTCAAATAAGGCCTACTTTGTAAATACTCATGAATAAAATGTTACTAATTCGTAAGTGTGTTGTCCGTCAAATTGTTACGTGGGTAATATCATGTCATTCTGTTACGTGAGTAATACGCCCTACAGTGAGGCATACATTGTGTAGCAGTTTTGTAGAACCTTCCGAAGTTATCTTAATACTCTGTATTTTGAAAAGGCAAGTATGTGTGCATTCATAATATACACTGAACTTTTATCATGTTTTATTTTCAATTTTGGGATATTGTTTCACCCATGTGGACACTTTACTATGGAAATAGCCTTATATAGCTGAACAAGACAGAGCATTTAATGCAGCGCTTCGCCTGGGTATATAAATCATAGTAGATCTGAGAACCAGTGCAGACTCACCCAATCACCGACTGGACTCGTCACAATAGCTTTTTTGTTCCCTCGGGAACAGGTGAAGCACAAATAGAAGATTATAGCGACATCATTTAGGGATGCTTAAATTGATGAAGGGGATTTATTTACAAGGTGCCACAGTTGGAAGAAAGAATATGGACCAGTCAATACAGAAAGGAAATGAAGAAGAAGAAGAAGAAGAAAAAGAGAACAAAAGCAAGACAGACATATACCGATATATGAAATAAAACTGTCAGTGAGATGGAATGCACACTGTAAACACTTCCAAAAGGGAGTGTCACAACTACCGTTGCCGCAGATACACATGTTGGAGGTCAAAATGAGGGGTGAGCTTGGGGTTATTCAGCCATTTTTTGGCCAAACTAGGCCAGGGGTGGGGACAATGGGATGGCGACTGGCATGTCCATTAATCAATAGAAAGGCCAATACCGACATTGGAATTCTTATGTCACTGCAATATTCATTATATAAAAGAGAATTGTTACAACAAAGAAACTATCATTAATATGTACCTCCTCTTTAACAACTATAAAGATATATTATTGAACAATCACTCAGTTTTGCTTTGACCAATCCTGGAATTATAATTATCTTTAAGTCGTCAATAAATTGTTGCTCTATATTCATTAAACAAATTGTAGGTATGTACATTGTCACATCAATTCTAAAATAATTATTTAATTCAGATTATCTCTGTTGTTTTTCCAAATCTAAACAACTGTTATTACTGCTAAGTTTTCCTGACTAATTTGTTGAAGTAAACACCAATGCATAAACTTGATCAGGCATAGCGGTTAACTTGTTTGGAAGAGAGCTGTTTGTCTGTAAATAACTGTGCAGATTTATGAAGAACCCACACACTGCCTCAGTTACTCAAGTCCCTTACCTGGTACGCAGGTCACCATCTCTGTGGACGGTGTCTTGACATCGACTGGATACACCCAAGAAGATTACACCATGCTGGGATCAGATGATTTTTTCTATGTGGGTGGCAGCCCAAACACTGCCGACCTTCCAGGCTCTCCAATTAGCAACAACTTCATGGGATGCCTGAGGGAGGTGAGTATGTAACGGATGGATGGGCTGCTTTCATAGTCTTCGTTTTGTATCTACTGCTTCAAGAAGCCTTTATTCATTACTTACAATCATTGTTTGTGTTTCTGTTTCTTTTATTCCGTTACGTTAGCAATGGAGAAAAGCTGCATCATTCAATTTTTTTTTTTTTTACAGATATATCACAATAAAATGTGCATTCAAAAATTCGTAATTACCATTCGAATTCCCTTAATTGTAAATTAAATAGCCATTGCGCACCTCAATTTGCCAAGTAGGGATGCATGTATGTATATACGGTGCATGTGTATACAGTCACGTGAAAAAGTAAATACACCTCATGTAAAGTTTTGACTTTTTCAACATATTTCAACATACAGCTATTTGATCTTCATTTCAACAATATTGATAGATAAAGGTGATATAATATAACAAATATCATGAAACATTTACATTTTGTAGTCCATTGTATAATTTAAATAAACATAATGTGGAAACATAAATTGCAAATTTCGCATGTGGAAAAGGTAAGTACACCCTTGGCTCTAATAGGTGGTATTGCCCCCTTTGGCAGAAACAACCTCATGTAGGCGTTTCTTATAACTGTCTACCAGTCTCTGACATCGACTGGGAGAAATTTTTGCCCACTCCTCCATGCAGAATTCTTTCAGCTGTGCGATATTTGAGGGGATTCTTGCATGCACAGCTCGTTTCAAATCCCCCCACAACATCTCGATGGGATTAAGATCCGGGCTTTGACTTGGCCATTCCAGAACCCTCCATTTCTTTCTTTTCAGCCATTCCTTGGTGGATTTACTGGTATGTTTAGGGTCATTGTCATGTTGCAAGGTCCACCTTCGGTTGAGCTTCAACTTTCCGACAGATGGCCTCACATTATCCTCAAGCACCCTCTGGTACAATGAAGAATTCATAGTGGATTCTATGATGGTGAGCTGCCAAGGCCCTGATGCAGCTAAGCTGCCCCAAACCATAATATTTCCACCACCATGCTTTACAGTTGGTATCAAGTTCTTGTGGTCAAATGCTGTCTTTGGTTTTCGCCAAACATGTCTTCTGGTACTGTGGCCAAATAGCTCGACCTTTGACTCATCTGTCCAGAGCACATTGTTCCAGAAGTGCTGGTCTTTGCCTAGGTGTTCATTGGCATATATACTGTATACTGTATATATATTATAATATGACTGACTGTATATATATTATAATATATGACTGTATATATATTCAAATAAATCGATGAAAAATAAGCCACATGATTGGTAATAATTTATATACTTGGTTATTTTAAAATAATTACCAATCATGTTGTTTATATTTCATCGATTTATTTGAATTATGCTACATTTTGTTTGATTCAACGTGTGATTTAACGGTTGTTTTGATGTAACATCCCAAGGTGTGGTTTCAGTGGTGCAACGGTTTTTGTTTTTGATTTACGGTTTAAATTTGAATGGCACGAGTTGTTCCAGAATGGCATTGATTGGTGGTTCCACCCCCTTTCCCCACCCCCTTTTCCCCTCATGTAAGGGAGGGTATAGAGTTGTTTTGCTCTACAATTGAGAAAGGTCATTGGATGCACGTTTATCCATGTTGCTAATCGAAACGTCGAGCAGTTGTTTGTTTGCTCATTAAAGGTTGGAGAACTAAAAATGGATTCATTTGACACACGACAATATATATATATATATACAAACAGTGCATTCAGAAAGTATTCAGACCCCTTTACTGTTTTCACATTTTGTTGTGTTGCAGCCTTATGCTGAAATCGTTTAAATTCATTTTTTCCCTCATCAATCTACACTCAATACCCCATAATGACAAAGAGAAAACAGGATTTTAGAAAGTTTCGCAAGTTTATTAAAAATAAAAAAACGGAAATATCACATTTACATAAGTATTCAGACCCTTTGCTATGACACTTGACATTTAGCTCAGGTGCCTCCCATTTCTCTTGATCATCTTTGAGATGTTTCTACACCTTGATTGGAGTCCACCTGTGGTAAATTCAATTGATTGGTCATGATTTGGAAAGGCACACACTTGTCTATCTAAGATCTAAGGTCTCACAGCTGACAATGCATATCAGAGCAAAAACGAAGCCATGAGGTCGAAGGAACTGCCTGCAGAGGTCAAAGACAGGATTGTGTCGAGGCACAGATCTGGGGAAGCCTACAAAAAAATTTCTGCTGCATTGAAGGTTCCCAAGAGCACAGTGGCCTCCATAATTCTTAAATGGAATAAGTTTGGAACAAGCAGGACTCTTCCTAGAGCTGGCCGCCTGGCCAAAGTGAGCAATACAAACTGAGCAATACTGAGCAAATCCTGGCCTCGATTCAGTATACAAAAAACAAAAAAAAAATCTGGGGAGATGGGCCTTGGTAATAGAGGTGACCAAGAACCCGATGGTCACTCTGGCTGAGCTCCAGAGATCCTGTGTGGAGATGGGAGAAACTTCCAGAAGGACAACCATCACTGCAACACTCCACCGATCTGGACTTTATGGCAGAGTGGCCAGACGGAAGCCTCTCCTCAGTGAAAGACACATGAAAGCCCGCTTGGAGTTTGCAAAAAAGCACCTAAAGGACTCCCAGACAGTGAGAAACAAGACTCTGTGGCCTTTCCAGATCGGCGGAGATAATAATCGATGACATAGCAGCGTGACGAGCGCTGTCCCGATCTCCTGTGGATCGAAGTCCTAGACCAAAGCATCACCTCCGTGGATTCTGGCCCTTCGGGGTCAGGATGCATGTGTTTTGATTGACCATGTGCTTCAGCCTTTGGGTTGAGGTGCATGTGTATGCCAATGGGACGGTCTAGTTGAGGGTGTGCCTTGGCCGTGGGGTCAAGGTGCACGTCCAAAGCTGTTTAAATGTTTGATTTTTTTAACCTTTTTTATTATAAAAAGGCGCTTTCATAAGAGGCAAATAAGTCCGAAATCTGGATTGGCGGCTCTGCTTGATGTTTAGCCAATGGGGACCAAAGAATACATCTGTCTGTTGACAGAGTGGCCGGGCTGAGGCCTGCGGGACGGAGGTGATGCTTTGGTCTAGGACTTCGGTCAACAGGAGATCGGGACAGCGCTCGCCACGCTGTTATGTCGTTGAATATTTATATATATATATAGTTCAGGACATTTCACAGTCTCTAAATAGTTTGTGAACATTTTGTTGTGTTCATTCAGATTGTCATGGATCATGGATATCCTTTTCTGTTTTTGTGTTGGGTACGTTATCTCTAAAAAGTTTATAATGGATGTTTTGTTTGGGAAGTGATGTGGTTAAGTTAAAGGACATTCTTCGTGTTGCTCTCCGCCGAAGTGACTCAATCAATTTACCTTTTTGCCTGGCCTTGCTGCTTCAAGAAGGCTTTTGTTGTGGCAAATCAATTGGATCGGGCTCTTGTAAATTGCCTTTTGGTTTATACAGAGAGGGTGCGATAAGAATCACCATGTTCTTGAGGATAATAAAGATAATTATCTCACAATACATCTCGTTTTTAAAAGCACATACTGTTCCAAATGCTGTAAGTAAACCTGACTATGGCAGTTGATTGGGAATGTTACATCAGAGGAGATTGTGGATTTGGTCCTTGAGTATCGCGATGATATCGGTGAAAACCCCATCGTGACCTGCCCGTCGTTGCCATTGCCACACCATATGTATGGGGACTTTGATGTTTCACAGCTGTTGTCACAGCAATGTGGGACTAGAATAAGAGTATTGTAGTGTGTGATTTCAATAACATAATTATTCTGATTATTTCCTTCTTCGACATTCGCCAATCATCATCATGGTACAGCACGGATTGTTAAATCACATAGATAAGACACATCAAAATTCAGACATTATAAATGATTTTGTGGGAGGTGCAGTGCTGAAGGAAACGAATGGTTCTGTATGGAAACGTCTGCTTGCTTTGGTACATTTAGTGAAGGAAAAGTGTTGTGTATGTGTGTGGGTGGTGGTGGTGCGGAAGTGGCAGGATTTGAAAGGTATTTCCATACCTGCAGCCGTTTTACAGGCTCATTGCAAGGCTTTCTAAAGGTCAGCCAAACTGTGTTTTTATTGGGCAATTGGTGAGTCATGTTGATTGTGAAAGTCAGTGTCGGAGAGGCTAATCATATTATTTTGACTCAAAGGGGGAAGGAGGTGTAGAGGGATGGGTGAGGGAGGCGGGGGTAGTGGGGGAGGAGGGGGAAGTAGAGAAGAAAAAAAAACGTAATCTGCTGCCGAAGATGACTTCGACTTTCTTATCTCTTCTCTCAGCCACTCCTGTTTTTTGAGTAACATCTTGCCTTATTTGATTGTGATGAGTGACCACCTGCTCTTTTGTGACAGTACATGCCATGAGCACCCAGCTGCTCACAAAACAGCTCAGGCTTATACCAATGTCAGCTAATAGGGGCTCCCACTGACCCCTTTCCAGTAAAACCTGATTTTGTGCAGTTGTGCAGGCCTCACTTTAACATCCAAGGGCACTACATATCCTCCACCTTTGTCGTCACTAACTCCTGCAATTTGCCCATGAGGGTCCTTTCCTGGGCAACTCCTTCCTGGGTCTTTCCTGGGAAAGTCACTCCTTTATTGGGCAATCTCTTTTCTCTGCCAGTGTGAGGAGGCATCGCCGTGATTGTGATGGAGTTTCAGGTCATTATTTCCCTTAATCTCTCTCTCTCTCTCTCTGAAAGGACCGCATGACAAACTCTCCCATATACATTCTTAACAATCCTCTCGTAGAACTTCAGTTACTCAAACTCTTGGGTCTCACTCTCAACCATGATCGTAAGCCTCTAGAGTTAGCCTCCAAAGCCAGTTGCCAACTGGGCATCCTCCATCATGCAAAGTCCTTCCTCAGCATACCTCAACTCTTTACATCCACAATACATCTGCAGCTTGGTGGAATACTGCTCTCCCCTTTGGGCTAGTGCCCCTGCCTTACATTGTGCTCAGCTTGAAGCCGTGGAAACAAAGGCCTTCAATCTCATTAGAATATCCTGCAATGAAGGATATTGCAGAGACCATTGCAGAGATGTCGGTGGTCTATCAGTCTTCTTCTGCCTCCTTTCTGCTCTTGTACCATCTCCATCCTGTGTCCACTCCACGTTTCTGCAGGGTGCACGTGGTCCACCAGCAACCCCCTTATCGTGAAATTCCCAAAATCCAGAATTACTGCCCACCTCCACTCATGTGTTCCTCTTTTTTCCTGCCTGTGGAACTAACTTCCACATTCCCTTCAATCTCATTCTTCCATCCAGGTCTTCAAGGCAGCCAGCCTCTCACCACTATGTCAGATGCCTCATCCAAAACCATTATATTTTCTATCCCCATTGAAAAACACCCTCCCTCCATAATTTCCAGTTTTCCTTCCCGAGAGTATGCTTCTGTGTCCATCTCATCCACACCCTATATTCTCCTCAAAACCTCATCATTACCCGCATCCCTTGTTCTCCGTCTCCGTCTATTTTGTCCCTCGGCCTGCTGCTGGCATTTCCCCCTTCTCGTTAATTCTGCTGTTCCTTTTGTGCTATTGCATCCTTATCCGTTCTGTGTCCTAGCTCTTCCACAATATCGATCCACCACCATCTACTCAAGATGGTGTCCTTAAGACTTAGTGCTTCCCTCTCTCCTTAAGGCAGGTAAAGTATATGGCAAAAATAAAAGCAAAACAAGCAGGCCTACATTAACCCTATGAGTACAGATGACGTCCAGTGCTACAACCCGTGAAAAAGTTTTGTGTATGGATGACGTTACTACACGTCATCGACTATACCTATAAATAGATCGTCAGTACGTGGTTGCATTCCCATAATGTCAAATTAATCCCATACTGGGGGTATTTTTATCAAAAAAAAATCCCGTACTCAAAGGGTTAACTACATTTAACTTAACCATGCTCCCAATGGATGTCACATGCTCCAGCCATCAGCTGAGTCCAAATTCCCAATAAATAAAAAACTATCCAGCCCTTCTCACAGGGGAACTTGTCTTCCACAGCACATATCAAGTCACACGTGACCGAGTAGAACATTCAATGAAACACAACAACACCAATAACCATTATATTTCCTGCAAGGCCATGGCATCTCAATTACTTGCAGGTGTGGCATCAACTCAGTAGCTGGGAGGTCCTACACTGTGGTGATGGGAGTGTAGCAGTGTATGTGTGCCCACAGCACAAACAAGGTCCCATCTCGAGGGAAATCCTGAACTCCACATTCTCGCCCCCAGCACCACAACAGCTCCCTTCGCTGGAGGAGGTCACCCATTGGCCTTCTGTGGCCTTCCATGGTCACCATGTGTCCTACTCCTTGTGGCTGACCTAACCAACCCTCCTCCCAATGGGTTTTCCATACCTGAACCCAATCACATACTGTGCTAACAGGGGTGGGGCATGGCCGAGCTCCATATTTTTTGCTCTCCCTGAGAGCCTGATCCACCTGCAGGCACGTACCACTTCCCCACCCACAAACCTTACACGCAATGATCCCTCCCAAGCTGCCATTTATTCTGACCTACACCTGCAGTACACGCTAAAGTGAGGTTCCTACCTGCCATGGCCGACAACAACAACGACAACAGGCATTTTAAGGCCATATTCCCTGATAGAAGCGGGGATTAGCCTTGCGGGCCCCATCACAATCTTCTCCATTTTGCCCTATTTTCTACATCTCCCCTTGTTTTGTTAACCCCCTCGCCTGCATTTCTTCTTCCACCACCTTTAGCCAAGTCTTTCTCGGTCTTCCCCATCCTCGACTTCCTTCTGCATTCATTTCCATCACTCTTCTCAACCAGTCACTTTCATCCTTCCTCAACACATAACCAACCCATCTCAACCTGTTTCTCTTCACAGCATCCATCACGGGCTCTATTCCCATCATCTTTCTCAATTGATCATTTGTCTTCCTCTCTCTCAACGATACTCCACACATCCACCGAACCATCCGCATTTCCACCCTTTCCAGCCTTCGTTGCTGCTCTACATTCATTACCCATGCCTTGCTCCCATAAATCATAACACTTCTCACACATGCAGCATAGCATACACCTTTCCCTTCAGCTTCAATGACACTCCCCTCCTCGTCAGCACGCCACTCAGTTCCCGAAACTTCTTCCATGCACATCTCACTCCAGCAACCATTGCCAAGTCTGATCCACCTTCTCCATTCAGCATGTCTCCAATGTAGCAAAATGATTTCACACCTTCCAGCTTCACGCCATCTCCAAGATCCAACTCAACATTTCCTCCATCTGCAGCTCCCTCTATGCACACCTTGCACTTGAATGTAGCTGCCATGCTTGTTAATGACCCTCTCAGACCACTACATTTTTGATGAACCCACTCAGCGCACATTGTACATTGAATGCAGTTGACTCCGACACCCTTCCTGCACACAGCACACGGCCACTTCCCAGTCCTTTCCACCTCACCACATGCTTTATCACTTGCCAACATCTCGTCTTTCCGATATTCACCTTTACTTCAGACCTTTTGCCTCCATACATTCCTTCCACTTGTTCATCTTCTCCTTCAGTCCATCCATACTCTCCCCAATCAACACCAGATCATCTGCATACAACAACTCCCACGGTAAACCCTCCTTTACGTTCTGAACCAGCACCTCCATCACAGCAACAAATAGTAGTGGACTTCGTACCGACCCCTGATGCACTCCCACCTTCACCTCAAACTCACCACTGTTCCCATCCTTCATCTTTACAGCTGTGCGCGCTCACTCGTACATTGCCATCGCTACTCTGATCAACCATTCCTCCACTCCTAACTTCCTCAATGCCCATGTCACTACTTCGCGTGGAACCCTATCGAATGCTTTCTCCAGATCAACAAACCCAAGAAACAACTTCTTCCTCTTCTCTATGTACTTCTCCTGCAACTGCCTTACAATAAAAAGCATGTCTGTCATTCCTTTTACTGGCATAAATCCAAACTGCATTTCGTCGATCTTCACTTTCTTCCTTATCCTCCTCTCCAACACCCTTTCCAATGCTTTCATTCCATGCTCCAATAACTTTATCGCTCGATACGAGCCACAGTCCAGAGGGTCACCTTTCCCCTTGTATAGAGGGACGAGGGTACTCCGTTCCCAATCCACTGGAATGCGGCCTTCTTTCACCACCAGATTACAGATCTCTGTCATTCTCTTCACATCCCAACTCCCCGCTGCCTTCAACATATCTCCCACAACTCCCGTCGGCCCTCCCGCTTTTCTACTCTTCATTGCTTTTATCGCTTCCTCAACTTCCTTCTCAGTTATCTTCTCTGCCGGTCGTAAAACTGGGTTACTCTCCATGTTGCCATCTCATTCATTCTCTGCATTCAACAGTATTTCCATATATCTCTTCCATCTTCCTTTAATTCCATCTGGGTCCACAACGATTTGTCCCACTTCATCCTTCAAGCAACTCACCCCCATCACATCACACCTCTCTTTCGCTATCTGCTTTGCAATCCTGCCATGGCCGACATACATGCTAATTAATCATCACCAATAACCAAAACAATACTTATTCACAACAAAACCACATGTTAACTCTTTCCACCCAGTCTGCATGCTTGGCTCTCATGTTCACTCTTTCCTGTCACCCATACCAATCACCAAACTCACCTGCATATCTCCAAAAGCAAAGGATGATGAGTCATGACAATGGAGAAAGGTAAAATTAACACAAACACAATTAATACCACTGGGGAGCCTGTTCAATACCAGCAGCATCTTCTGCAGCCACTCTTCCCATGTATCCCATGCCAATTGAAACCCAGGGCTCTTTTCACAAACTGAGAGCCCACTAACTAAAAGTGGAATATATCTGTGGAGGGTTATGTGTGCCTCTCCGGGCCTTCCTCATTCTGATGTAATACCATAACATTCCAGAGATGCTCTGGTGGTTGTCCATTGGGCTGTACTCGTGTGTGGTCCATGTCGATCGACCTGCATCCATAGTCCAGCCCAGCATAACAGGTCTCCTCATGTGGGCTGTTTCAGAGTCCCAGGAAGAGGCTGTGAGGTGACATGCTTGGACGGTCATCTAATCAGGCCCTTACTGGCCCTCAGTGGTGCTGCCACCAAGGCGCAACTCACAGCACCTCACCCTGGTGACTGTCACAGTGCACCACGCCAGGTGCTCAGGAGTAACCACCTCGGTCCCCCGGAGGTCTCATCCCCCTCCAGGGTCTGGCGACCACACCGGTCTGAGATACTCAATCAGACGGCACCCCAATGGACTAGAGATGCACACCCCATCAGACTCTCCATGGGGCCCGGGTCATGCCACATGACCTGTGATCTGACCCTACATCTAAATTCTGCCAGTGCAGATCCCCAGGGGTCTGGCACAACCCAATCTCCCAGGGGCAGAAATTTCACATGAGGCTGACCACATTAACCCCACCTAGTTACCCTGCACTCGCGAAGCGAAAGGCGGGGTTAAGCATTCCTTTACGTACGTACGTGTGTGTGCCGTGTCTGCATTTAAAAAATGTATTTTCTCGGCAACTGTTGGCCCGATTGACATGGAATTTTCACCATAGGGGCGTCTCCTTCTGTATAATATTTTAACGATTATTATGACTGTTGTGGAAAACCAATCAGGTCCACACAACTTTAGTCCAACGGGTGGTTTAATTCCATTTAGATCATAACATCATCCTGTAATGCAGGAAATACAATAAGTATACGATGTGACATCACATGGGACCATTCATAACCTTCAATGCAAGCAAGCTGGATATTCTATGCTGGCGTACCGTTAGCGAGTCTACCAGATGTAACGTGTCACAGGAGAAGTCTCGGAGCACCGTCCGCAGCAGCGGGTCTTATAGTCACGCCCCTAGCGGTGTCAACGAGCAGCGAGCATCACCCCGGGTTCAGTACGAATACGATTTCACTACATTCTCCCCCCTCCGTCAGAATTATACGGCAGTGCGGCTAAAAGCGAGTGAGCGTCAGCACGAACAGGGTGCGGAACATCAGTCGACCCAACCGTATCGGGCCGGGCGGCGAATTTCTCTGCCAGCACGCGTCCGAAATTCCCCGGGTACGGCATTACGTATCCCTGTGCCCCCGGCGTCGGAGGCACCATCAGGGTCGGGTGACGAAGGGGGTAACTCCAAGTCGTCGGGCCCAGGTAGACTCGGCGAGGGGAGGGTCGGTAGACTTTCGGCGATGGGAGTGTCGGGAGAGGCCATAGTCTCATAGATGGGTTCGATCGGTTCGTCCGATTCCCTACTCAGGTCAGCGACCCCGCAAGGGGCAAGGTGACGGACGGAGACAGTAGTCTCATGGCCATCAGTCGTCATCACACGAGCATGCTCAGGATTAGCCTGGAGAATCTGCACTTTGTCCACTAGGGGGTCGTACTTGCTCGCGCGAACCGCCCGTTTAAGGTAGGCCGGCCCGGGCCCAGCGAGCCAACTGGGCAAAGACCGTATACACCCCGTGCTCCTGGGGTGGTGGAAAAGTCGCTCGTGGGGAGTTTGGTTGGTTGCCGTACACAGGAGAGCCCTGATCGAGTTCAACGCCGCAGGTAGCGACCAAGCCCATTTATCGAGGCCCCGGCCGAGGGTCCGGAGGTTGAGCATGACGGCCCCCCAGATAATCCCGTTGAAGCGTTCGATCTGCCCATTAGCCTGGGGTCTGTACGGCGTGGTGTAACTAGAAGCAATGTTATTTTGGAGCAGATAGCCGCGCACCTCCTGAGACAAGAAGACCGCACCCCGGTCGGTATGGACATAGGCCGGGTAACCGAACATTGAGAACAAGTTCTGTAAGCATCGCATCACCGTGGCAGCAGTCATGTCCGCGCACGTATAAGCAAAGGGGAATCGCGAGTACTCATCGACGATAGTGAGCAGATAGCGAGAGCCGCTCGACACCGGCAATGGGCCCTTGAAATCCATCGCCAAGCGTTCCCACGGTCGCGTAGCCTTAACCAGAGTCCCCATGGGAGGGTTATAGAAACGCGGTTTGATTTCCGCGCAGATAGCGCAGTCGCGACAGATACGGCGGATATCGTCAATCGAGTATGGGAGATTGCCACACCGCACAAAATGAGCGAAACGCGTTACACCGGGATGGCCCGCAGTGGCATGCAGCACCCGTAGGCCCTCCAAAGAGGTGATACCCGCGCATGTAGCCGGTCGTGATAAGGCATCGGCGGCCCGGTTATCCTTCCCCGGGCGATATTTGATGGTGTAACAGAAGTCGGCGAGTTCGATACGCCAGCGAGTGATTTTCTCATTCTTAATGCGCTGGGCGTGTAAGGTGTCGTACATGAACGCAACGCTTTGCTGGTCCGTGATGATTTGGAAACTCCGCCCGAGTAAGTACGGGCGCCATCGCCGAATAGACTCGACGATCGCATACGCTTCCTTTTCAACGGACGAGTGTCTCCGCTCAGCGGTGGTAAGAGTCCGTGAAAAGAAAGCCACGGGACGCCCCCCTTGGGAGAGGGTCGCCGCGATGGCCTGATCCGAGGCGTCACTTTCGAGGACGAAAGAGCCGCTCTCGTCGATTGTCACCACGGCGGCTCGGGCGATGTCGGCCTTAAGGCCTTCAAAGGCCGCCAATGCGGCCGGACTCAGTGGGAAGGTGTCGCAGGCCACGAGGGGGCGAAGTTTCGCGGAGAAACTTTGCACCCATTTGGAGTAATGGGCGAACAGCCCAAGGGCGCGCTTCAGGGACGCCCGATCACAGGGAGGGGCCATGTCGAGCAAAGGTCGCAGACGCTCCTTATCCGGAGCGACAGAGCCATGGGTCACGGTGTACCCCAGAAGATCTATCGTGCGTAGGGAGTATTGGCACTTATCCTCGTTCATAGTTAAGTGATACCTCTGCGCGACCTCAAGGAAGCGCTTCAGATTAGCATCATGGTGCCCTTGGTCATATCCACAAACCGTAAGATTATCGAGGTAGACGAAAACATCGGTTAAGTGCTCCCGCGCAACGAGGTCATCCATGGCCCTCTGGAAACAAGCGACCCCGTTCGTTACCCCAAAAGGCAATCGCGTAAATTGGTACAACCGCTGCCCCGACTCAAATGCGGTATAGATACGATCCGCCCTAGAGATAGGGATCTGGTGGTACGCACTACGGAGATCGAGAGTGCTATAGACCGAATACTGGGACACCTGTTGCACCAGCGCATCCATCCCCGGAAGGGGGTAGGCATCCAGCTGTGTAAAGCGATTAATCGTTTGGGAATAGTCGATTACCATGCGTCTGCGATGGGCCTCGCTGCGCACCACCAAGACCTGGGCGCGCCACGGCGACCTACTAGGTTCTATGATGCCGTCTTTCAAGAGCTGAGCCGTTTCGTCCGCAATGAATTGCATGTCTGCGCGAGAGTAGCGCCGTGATTTCACCGCGACAGGGGTGCAGTCGGAGGTTAGATTGGGGAACAGCAAAAGCGGCTGGACGTCCATTTGCGCTAGGGCGCACACCGCAAGCGCGTCGTCCGCCCCCACAACAAGCGTGTCAGGCCCACCAAACTCCATTACCAGACGTCCATGCAGCTTAAGAAAATCGTGTCCTAACAGAATATCAGCACATAATGCGGGTAAAACCATAAGGTGTACATCAGGGAAAACCCGTCCCTTTAGCACGAGTTTCAATCGGCATTCCCCCTTCGTGCTGAGTCGAAGCCCCTGGGAAGCCATGAAGATCCGTCTCATAGACCTCCAGATCCGCCATCCATGCCTGAGCACAAGTCGCTGGTCGATAAAACTATCCGTAGACCCTGTATCCACCAAGGCCCGAACACAATGGCCTTCGACCATGAGGGGAATAAGGGCTTGAGCCAGGCCAGACGAGGCTGCTGGGAGTGGGACTGAGCCCCCCGAATGGGTCGGACAAGCCTCGCGGGTGGATCCTATGCCAGCAGCAGTTTTGCGGTCGTGGCCGGAGTCTGCGTTGACCATGGGGAATCCATTAACGCCATCAGAGGGCTTTCCCAAGCATTCCGGTGTTTCGCGATTCAAAATCAGACAATTCTGACGGGAAAAGGCCTCCGTAGTATTTGAAATCGCCTTTTGACACTTTTGGCAGAAAAAGGCCTCCGTAGTATTCGAAATCGCCTTTTGACACATTTGGCAGAAAAAGGCCTCCGTAGTATTCGAAATCGCCTTTTCCGGGGTGAGGGCCACCGTTAGCTCGTGGACGACACGAGGAGAACGTTCCGCTGGGGCTTGGCGAGGCTTCAAAGCCCCTTGCGTGGCCCGGAGTTTGGTCAAGGACACGTACTTCGTGCCCGATTGAGGATGAGACTGTGGTGGCTGTCCGGTGACGCCCGCCAAGGACGTCTGAGCGCCCAGGGGCCCGCAGAGAGGGGCCCTCCCTTTCGAAGTCGGGTAAGGCGCCGGGTTTCGGGCTCGGCTCGCAGGCTCCGCAATGAGCCCATTCAAGGTCGCCGCGCCTGCGCGACCGCGACCGCGCGATTCAATGAGCCGCGAGCCGCGTGCCGTTTTCCTGCACACTTTCGCGTAATGTCCTTACGCGGGCCCCTGGGCGCTCAGACGTCCTTGGCGGGCGTCACCGGACAGCCACCACAGTCTCATCCTCCAGCTGCTGCCTTCGAACTCCTAAAGAAAAAATGCGAATAAGCACAGAAAGAATGCCTGGGTCGAGGAGTGCTTGGGATCGCGGCAGCCGTCGGCGTGGTCTCAGGATGATCTTCTTTTAGATGCCTTCATTGCAGGGGTCTCCTCCCAGGAACTAAGGCTCAAGCCGTCGGCGCGGTCTCAGGATGATCTTCTTTTAGATGCCTTCATTGCAGGGGTCTCCTCCCAGGAACTAAGGCTCAAGCTCTTAGGGAGGACCGACCTGACCTTCGCAACGGCACTCGAGCAAGGGAAAGTATACACCGAAGCGCGGATGCAATCGAACACCTATGGTCGCACGCGCCACTTGGCGGGCACTACACTACACGCCCGGCCGGAGAGTGCTACCGCCGAGGACGCGGACCTGCTCGCGGAACTCCGGGATGCTCCGGAGGAAGACCCAGTCCTGACGGCTGCCGTTACGACCAGACCCAAGGCCTTACGCGGGGCCGCATGCTTTTTCTGTGGGGGTCATAGGTCACGTGGTACAGGCGCCATGTTGGAAAAACTTCGCACCTCTATATCTCTGAAACCACCCCATGGAAAAAATTTAAACCTGGCTCATTTTCAAGTACTCCCCATGGGGAATAAGATACATTAATGATGATGTCATCTGTGCCTTCGTTATGACGTCACAATTCGACAAGTGCAACACTTATCCGATCATTATTTTAAAAATTTCAGCAACTGTTGGTCTGATTGACACCAAATTTTCACCATAGGAGCGCCTCCTCCTTTGGAATATTTTAATGATCATGACGTCATAGGCCATGTGGTACAGGCGCCATCTTGGAAAAATCGAAAAATGTTGCACCTCTATATCACCAAAACCTCTGCAGGGAAAGAATTGAAACATGGCTCATTGTAAAGAACTCCATATGGGGAATAGGTGTTGTTAACGATGACGTCATTGTTGCCAAAATTATTACGTCATTATTCGACAGGGACAACGCTTAGTCTGATCAGTTTGAAATGTATTGAGTGTGATCTATGCAATAATTATATTAGAGAATATAAATTTATGATGTCATTGCTCACGTGGTCTGGCAGCCATATTGGATCAAAGAAAAAAAAAAGTTCAAAAACAGAAGAGTTGGCTCACACCAAGTTGACTGCTAGTTCAAATTTTGTAGCCAGGTACCAGGTCCCACCAATGTTGCTTTAAAAAAATATAAAAAATTGTGGATCTCGTGTTTCCAAAGTGGCTGTTAATACCGGGCCTCTCTGCCCCTCCCTACAGCCGCTGCTGGCTTTGAGCCTCCTGCTCTCCCAAGCTTTCTTCATTGCCATGAGCCACCAGCCACTCATAACTCACACATTCCATGTCACACAAACAAGCGTGTTTGAAAACCAATTGGGGCTCAAATTGATACTCTTCTCCATAATGGCCTGCCTCTTTTAAAGTTTGCTTAATTTTTTTCCTTTTTTAAAATTCTTTTTAACTTTTTCCTCCCTAAGTTTTCCCTTATATGTTACCTACCGCTATACAGGACATAGGAAGGTTATCTCCCTCCCTTTTTTAGTTGGACGAAGTTATGACAGGCATTGCATCGCTGGATGACGCTAATTTGTCTGAATCTCGATATTCCCCCACCCTGAGCGTGCGAGCGGCAAATATTATTGGTTGAGACACCGTACAATTTTGCAAAATTACTGCTAAACTGAAGGGTTTTTTTAAGTACAAGCTAAGCGATTTTGTGTTCTTGACTGTTCGAAATATATAATTCAATTGAAATTTAAAATGTTTTAAAAGCTTGAGAAAAAAACGAGAACATTGAATTGCATTTGGGAAACACTGTGTGGCACACATAATCCACCTTATTTAACATAAAATTAGCTGTTTTGCCTGTTATTTGTGTCCTTTACAATTTCCCTAAGAACAGTAAGTTTCCTGTTTGGAATCATTTTCAATTGTTTTTTCACTGCCAGACATGTCGACTGAAGCAAATTGCTTTACCCCACTGCGTGCGTGCGTGCGTGGGACGAGACACCATCAATTTTGTCAAACTCAGAGCCAAAGTACTGCTAAACTGCAAGTTTTTGGAAGTGTGAACAAGCCGATTCATGTCCTGCAGTGTTCAAAATACGAAATTCAATTGAATTTCCTCGATGAAAGACTTACAAACACACAGACAGAGCGAACCAAAATTGCTTTTTTCCGCCTTGTGCTCCGCGCACTTGGGATAACAAACTGTAACTATCTGTTCATGTCATTTGCTTTGAAAACACAGTGAAATGAAATTTATATTTGAGATACAGCCGAGAGATACGAACTGCTGCTGTATATTCATGAGGATGCTCTGCTGCTGATTTGTATATGATAACATCCCTCATGTCGAACTGATGTTGCTGATATTGCGCATTGGAAGTTTACAATAGATACACCAATAGCTATGTCATTGCTTGTTGATAAATTATGGTCTTATAGATCAGGTGTTGCTTCTGCTTTCAATGACAAACGAATATCCTTTTGTTAGATTTTGTTCCATTATTTTTGCAACTTTATTATAATGCCAAACATGGATTATTACAATGCATTAGCTTTTGGTGATAAGCAAGTTACTCATTGTTTATTGAACGGCTTATTTTGAGTCGATTGTTCAGAGCTTTTTCTTTGTCATAAAAATAAATTAGCTAAATGATGGAGACTGGCCACTTAATAGGAACATGGTGCCAAGAAAAACATAGATATATATATATATTTTTTTGCGTACAGAATCGAGGCTCATGTAAGACATAACACATTGAACATGAAAACATGCACAGACACATAAAACATACAATGAAGGGAGCGGGAGACAAGAGGGGGAGAGAGGGAAGCACACAAGCATAACAACAGTGGAGAACAGAGGCGTCGGTAGATCTGTGGAGCTGGGGGAGGAGGGTGGGGTACACGGTATAAAGCAAATGAACACGACTAGGAATTTCAGGAAAGAAGTTGTGGGTTGAAAGAGGCGGATTTGGGGTGTTTTAACGGGGGAAGAAAAGATCAAGGTTTTGGATGGGGGAAGATAAGAGATGGTGGTGAACAGCTGTTTTAAAGACCTGGAAGGAGGAGTGGGATTGAAGAGAGTGAAGGAGTTTGTCCCAGAGGCAGGAGAAAAGAGGAATGAAGGAGTGAAGGTGAGCAAAGAGTCTTGATATTGGTAGTTTCACCAGAAGAGGGTTGCTGGCAGATCTTGTGCAACCTGCAGGAATATTTGGGGGGCAGAGCACAGACAGAGCAGGGGGAGCAAGGCAGGAGAGGAGTCGGTACAACATAGAAAGACTACCAACCTGTCTCTGGTGAGAGAGATTGGAAAGGCCCTCAGAATCAGCTTCATCGCGGGAGATACCAAATGATTCTGAAAGCTTTGGTTTCAACCGCGTGAAGCCAAGCTAGGTGTGAGGCAGGAGCACCAGCCCAGAGGGAAGAGCAGTATTCCATTGAGCTGTGGATGAAAGCCTTGCATGTGGTAAAGAGCTCAGAAGTGCCCAGAAAGGACTTTGCATGATGGAGGACTGCTTGGAAATGTGGTTTTCCCAGGAAAGATAATGGCAGGTAGTGAGACCCAAAATCTTGAGTGACAGAACTTCTTGGAGAGGATTGCTCAGAAAGTAAATGAGAGGGTTGTCCAGACGGTTTTTTCAGAGAGACGTAGTAAGAGTGTGAGATTTGTCAGGATTGAAAGACATGTTGCACTTGTTTGACCAGTCTGTGATTTTTGTCCAGGTCTGCAGAGAGTGAAGAGGCTGCAGACTGCCGATCTGAGGGATGAGGAATGTAGCGGCAGAGTGTGGAGTCATCAGCAAAGAGAAAGAGAGTATTTTCCAGAGAGTCGTATAGATCATTGATGAAGACCAGAAAAAGCACAAGGCCCAGAACACTGCCTTTGGGAACTCCAACCTGAGCATGAAGGGGAGATGAGAGAATTCCATTCAGGGCCACACGTTGACTGCGGCCAGAGAGGAAGTCCGCAATCCATGCATGGAGATTTCCATGGATACCATAGGAGGAGAGTTTGGTGAGCAGAGCGGGGTGCCAGACCGTATCGAAGGCACATGATATGTCAAGGGAGACAGCTCTGATTTCCTGTTTGGCATTGAGGACCTCCATCCGTTGTTGAGACAGCAGAAGCAGCATGTCCAGAGTAGAGTGATCTGGTCTGAAACCAAATTGATGATCAGAGATCAAGCCATTGGAGAAGAGGAAAGATTTCATGATGGATTGTTCACTGGAGGCGATGATGGATTCCATGACCTTGCATGACCTCATTCACTCACGTGTTTCCATTTTAGTTGTGCACAACCTATACATATATCCCAACAGCAACATTATACTTCGAAGAGGGCATTGAGCTGAATTTCTGCGTCTGGAACATTTCAGGCATATTGCTTTTGTCTGTTGTTGCTTCTGCTGAGGTATTTGAGTCATTTGTGTCCTGAGCATTCCCTCTCTTACCTCTGCCTCTGGTCAGGTGTATGTGCAGCTCAAATAAATTATTTTCTTTCTGATACTCACATTTAGTGAAGTGGGTAAGGGAAGTGGATGTTCATCTCTGAATCTGTTGGTCCAGAATATGGATGAATATTTGTGGGTAAGGGTGGGGAAGAGGGGCAGGGGAGCAGGGGAAGGGGGGTTTGATAGTGTGACGTGGTATTTTATTTTGAGTAATATAATACTCACACTAGTTTTTGCCCAATTTTCCTTTTCGTAGAACTGAAATATATGTCAGGCGGATGGCCGCACTGATCCAATCCAATCTAATCTATATTACATATCTCCAGACTCCAAAGGGAATATTCAAATATGTCGGCTCACATCAAAGAAATGTCCCTCTTCCCTACTCTTCCCCTCTTCCCCTCTTCCTCTCTCCCCCCCCCCCCTACATTCCCAACCCGACCTCCAGAAGTCAAAATATTGTTCTCTATTTTAAATCAGAAATAACTTTTCTATTTCGGGACACTATTGTGGAGTTTTTTTTATTTTTCAGACCAAACAATTGTTCCCTTGACTCTACCAATCCATCCAGTTGCCAACCCAGATAAGTACTCAACTTATCACAAGGGACGATCTGTGGAAGGGTATGCAGACCCATTTGAATTTTGAAAAATATATCTGTTATAACACCACCGTGGGGCCCTTCAAGGGAAAGGTTAGCTTTAGACACACACCTTTCCTCCTCCCGGGACAGAAAAACCAAATTGAGTCACTGGGGAGAAACCTCTGGACATGTTCCCAATGCTGTACTTCACTTTCATCCTTGAGGAAGTCCAGCCAATTCGCCCCTGTCAAACTTGTGGGCCTTGTCTAAACTTCCATTCAATATACCGATATAGCTATCCACAGATGCTCTGGTTTGGTACCCTGGTGACAACTACAAGTCCATGTGTCCTGCATCTCTCCAAACCTTAGCATGACGAGTTTTCTTGTCCGATCACCAGCTTCTCAAAACCACAAAAAGAGGCTGCCAGCTTGACTGACCGGATGGTTACCTCCTCAGGTCAAAGCAGATTGAGTTTGTGGTTTTATTTTTTATTTTTTTGAGTGAAGAAGTTTTATTTATTTTATATTTATTTTGTCTTGTTTTCACATCTTTAAGCTTCTGAACTGTCATGTGCTGATTTTACTTGAGACCCTATATTTCCTTTTCATTTCCAACTGCCAATCTGTGCTGTCAAACATTCTTCACTGGCTATAACTTTCACATTGCTTGACCTTCTTTTCATACTCCTATGCCCTAATAGATAATCAATCTGGCTTTTTGCAACTACACTTGTTCAAGTGATGAGTTGTTTTCTGCTTTTCTTGAAATGGGTATTGAGAGAACGTATATCATTCGCTTCCACCATTTGTCTGTCATATCACACACATCTCCTGCATTATTCCTTTCATCATATCCAAATCTGCCATGAACAGCATTATGTCCATTTCATTTCTCGCTGACATGTCCATTCAAATCTCCACCTGCAATCGCTTCTTTATTGTAGTTCTTTATTGAAACCAAATCTTATTATTGCTCCCAAAATGATTTATATTATTTCTAACCTCAACTTGCTTTGGGCGCATACAATATGCAAAAGTTATTCTCCTATAATAATTTTCAGTGTCATCATTCTGGGATTGAATCGTTTAACTTCTATCAATTTTTGGATAAATCTTTCTCTGAAGGAACAACAACATCACCAATGCCTTTATGATCTCCACAACAGAAAAAAAAATACATTTTATTTGTTGTATCCAATAACCCTTTCCATCTAATTTTTAGAAGATGGCAAATATAAGTTCTCATATTCAGCATTTCAACAACTTCTCTGCTCATTCCTAACATCATTCCAACATTGATTGTTCCTAGCCGTAATAATTCTTTTTTTTTACATTAAAAACACTCACATATGAGCAAATTCAAGGCGTCCGCCATCACTGGAATAGTTATTTTGCCTGTGCAGCCTGCATGTCAAAAATTAATTTGGTGCTAAAAATCAATCATTTTTGTGAATTTCCCCCGACACGTAAATCTAAATGGAGCGAAATTGGAATCGTTCCACTTCTGAGTATCAATTGTAATGAAATATAATTTCGTTTTTTAAATTTAGAGTTCAAGATTCCCACTCTCTGACTACCAATTGTAACGAGTCGACCCACTCTTGACCCGGTCTCATCAGAGATAAATTCCACAGGATGCCTGAACTGGAGGTGTAATTGGTGCTGCTTTGGCCATGCTGTACACCACATGACCCCCTGGGTTGTTGTGCTCCAACGATAACTCGAATAGACCCCTTAGATCCTTTAAGACCCCTAAGATCCCTCAGACCCTTTATAATGTGAAGATCATTTAAGACCCCTAAGCCCATGAAGACCCTTTTCACACCCTGTAGACCCTCTATGCCCCATTAGAACCCTTAGACTTTCAAACACCTTATATACCCCCATGAGACCTTCTGTCTGACAGCCTTCTGTAGTAACACTTAAGGGTCACCAGCCATAATAAAAATATGTCTCCCCATTGGTAAAGTGCCTCAGAACCAAATAAAGAGGGTGCAAAATGGAATTAAATAATTATTTTTCTCTGTCTTGTTGAGGTTCTGCTCATCTTGGTTGGTAGCACAGCAAAAAGTCCCACGTGGCAAAGAGAAAAGCACCACGTGGCAAAAAGAAAAGTCCCACGTGGCAAAGACAATAGCACCACGTGGCAAAAAGAAAAGTCCCACATGGTAAAGAGAAAAGTCCCACATGGCAAAGAGAAAAGACCGATGTGGCAAAGAGAAAAGTCCGATGTGGCAAAGAGAAAAGTCCCACGTGGCAAAGAGAAAAGTCCCACATGGAATAGAAAAGGTCCCACATGGCAAAGAGAGAAGTCCCACATGGCAAAGAGAAAAGTCTCACGTGGCAAAGAGAAAAGTCCGATGTGGCAAAGAGAAAAGTCCCACATGGCAAAGAGAAAATTTCCACATGGAATAGAAAAGGTCCCACGTGGCAAAGAGAAAAGTCCTGCATGGAATAGAAAAAGTCACACGTGGCAAAGAGAAAAGCCCCATGTGGCAAAAAGAAAAGCCCCATGTGGCAAAGAGAAAAGTCCTATGTGGCAAAGATAAAAGTCCCACGTGGCAAAGAGAAAAGCACCACTTTGCAAAAAGAAAATCCCCATTTGGCAAAGAGAATAGCATCACGTGGCAAAAAGAAAAGTCCCACATGAAATAGAAAAGGTCCCACATGGCAAAGAGAAAAGTCCCACATGGAATAGAAAATGTCCCACATGGCAAAGAGAAAAGTCCGACATGGCAAAGAGAAAAGTCCCACGTGGCAAAAAGAAAAGTCCGACATGGCAAAGATAAAAGTCCCACGTGGCAAAGAGAAAAGCACCACTTTGCAAAAAGAAAATCCCCATTTGGCAAAGAGAATAGCATCACGTGGCAAAAAGAAAAGTCCCACATGAAATAGAAAAGGTCCCACATGGCAAAGAGAAAAGTCCCACATGGAATAGAAAAAGTCCCACGTGGCAAAGAGAAAAGCACCATGTGGCAAAGAGAAAAGCACCATGTGGCAAAAAGAAAAGTCCTACGTGGCAAAGAGAAAAGTCCCACATGGCAAAGACAAAAGTCCCACGTGGCAAAGAGAAAAGTCCCACGTGGCAAAGAGAAAAGTCCCACGTGGCAAAGAGAAAAGTCCCACGTGGCAAAGAGAAAAGTCCCACATAGAATAGAAAAAATCCTACGTGGCAAAGAGAAAAAGGCCCCATGTACAATAGAAAAGTCCCATGTGACAAAGAGAAAAAAGTCCCATGTGACAAAGAGAAAACGGTGTTCATGACAACAATTTCACTTCATTATAATCAAATGGGATTTTTTGGTGATATTATTATTGCTAATGCTCAAGAATTGTTCAAGATATCAAATTGAAACTTACACAGCTTGTTTGTCCGTAGTACCAGTTCACTGGGAATTCCTTGTGTGTCGCAAGAGGCGACAAACAGGGTTGGCGGCAGGAAGGACATCCAGCTGTAAAACATTGCTCCAAAAAGGGGACCACGGTGCCCAAAAAAGGCCCAACCCCCGCTCTGCGGGGAAAAATGGCCTCTTAAGGTGGTTCCACAGCGTGTGTGTGTGTGTGTGTGTGTGTGTGTGTGTGTGTGTGTGTGTGTGTGTGTGTGTGTGTGTGTGTAAAATCTGGTCAAAATGAGTGAAAGGTCAAAGTCAATGCATCCAAAACTTGTAAAAATCCTATTAGGCCACAATTAGAAAATGTATCAACTGTGGGAGCTGTGCTCGCACGATAAAAATCGGACAAAATGGACGACGCCAGGAATGAAGTTTCTCTGAGCTGTTTATTCGTAGCTCAGTCAAACGAACTCAAAAGCACTAAATCAGGATCAGCCCATCGACTGGGCGGCAATATATATCAGAAACTCAACACACAAAAGCCACGCCTCTCAGGCGGGGCGTGGTATGCAAATAGATAAGCCACGCCTCTCAACGGGGCGTGGTATGCAAGGCAAGCGTTCGCCCGGTAAAGGCAAGTCTCAACACCCCCGGGCGAGTCCGGACACGTGACCGCTCGCCGGTTGCGTCATCGGCCGGTGCAGGGTAATTGTGTCATGCTACCGGTAACCGCAACACAACCAAATTTGTAATGCACAGCATTCCATCATGTGAAATACCTGACAGGTCAAATTTTCCAAATTGCCAAATGGCTGTTTTGATGGCACCTACTATTTATTTGGACTTCACAAGAATCGTACCATGCACGACATATATTTTTAATCTCTAACAATATTTTTTTCTTCTGGTTAGACCGCCATTTTCTTTTAGGTAAACATATACAACTTGTCACTTCCACATCATCACTTTATGTTGAATTCCTGTTTCTACTAATACACACTCCAAAAATCTGATTTGATTTGAGCCATCTACGAACCCATTGGAGACACATAGCCTAACAGTAATTTCTATTACGGACTTTATTAATATTGTTATATTCAATCAAAAACTCATAAATTCAAATGTTTAATGGAATGAATTTTTACAAATGAACAGTTCTCATTTTAATATGTATGTACAAACATACATATTTTTTTCTTCTTCTCCTCCCCTGCCCTTTATAAGCAAACTAAGTTTATATTATCTATCTATAATTCCAGTAATCTCTGTCTGTCTGTCTGTACGTCTGTACGTTTGTTTGTTTGTCTGTGACCGCTGTTTCTCGACAACTACCGGTCCGATATACTTGAAACTTGCCAGGTATATTGCTGGGGACCCGAGGATGTGCCTTTTCAAGGTTTCATATTAATCGGACAATTACTTACCGAGCTATGTCCAAAAAACGATTCAACCAATCAGAGAGCAGCGAACGATCGCGTGTGCCGAACGTGGCGGGCACACTCTGCCTCGGATGGCACATTTGAGAGCGTATTCATTTATTTCACGTTTGCAAACTATGTTGGCGTTAAACTATGTTTTACAACTAATAAAACCGAATTTGCGATTCATTCGCTTTCCTGCGCGTTTGTGCACGCGATGGCGATTTCTTTACCAAACTCCGGAAGCCGTTCGCTTTGGACCAAACCATTGCATGTAAATAGAGGGGGGGGGGGGATTGTCACCACTCGCAAGCCGTTCGCTTTGGACCAAACCATTTCATGTAAATAGAGGGGGGGGATATAATTTTAGATATAGATATAGTACGGGCATGCCCTAGTAATAATAATAATAATAATTCATTTATTTTGTATAACGCTTTTCAAGTAGCCCAAAGGCACTTTGACAGAGTGGAAAACATAATGCATAACAATACATGAAAATCACAATTGCAAAAAGACAAGAATCAATAGGGAAATATTTAAAGCAAAAGGAGGGAGAAGGAGAAGAGATAGTCAGGGCTTAAATGCTGTGGGTTGAATGTTGAATGCAATGTTGAACAGGTGGGTCTTTAGTGATGTTTTGAATGTGGTGAGTGAGGAGGAGTCTCTGATGGTGTGAGGTAGTGAGTTCCAGAGGGTGGGAGCAGCGATGGAGAAGGCCCTGTCCCCCCAGGATCTGAATTTGGTCCGGATGGAGGGGGTCAGGAGGTTGGTACCAGCAGAGCGGAGGTTGCGGGTGGGAGTGTGTCTGGAGAGGAGGTCAGCCAGGTAGGATGGGGCCGGGTTATGGAGGGCTTTGTATGTCAAGAGGAGGATTTTGTACTGGATTCTCTGGGGGATGGGGAGCCAGTGAAGCTTGTAAAGGACGGGGGTGATGTGGTCACGGGTCCGGGAATGGGTGAGTAGACGGGCAGCGGAGTTCTGAATGTATTGGAGTTTATTGGTGATTTTTGAGGGTGAACCATAGAGGAGGCTATTGCAGTAGTCCAGACGGGAGGTGATGAAGGCGTGGATGAGGGTTTCTGCAGCTGTGGAGGAGAGGGATGAGCGGAGACGGGCAATGTTTTTCAGGTGAAAGAAGGCTGTCTTTGTGATCTGTTTAGTGTATTTGTCGAAGGAGAGGGTTTGGTCAAAGATGAGGCCAAGATTCCGGATGTGAGGGGAGGTGGATACTGGGATACCGTCGATGTTGAGGGTAAAGTTATGGGTGGATTTGGTGAGCGTTTTTGGGCCAATGATGATTATTTCAGATTTATCACAGTTAAGCTTGAGGAAGTTGATTTGAAGCCAGGATTTTATTTCAGTGATGCAGTTTGTCAGGATAGAGTGGGTGTCGGTGGAGACGGACTTGGTGGAGATGAAAAGCTGGATGTCATCGGCGAAGCAGTGGAATTGGAGACCATGATGGTGGATTAAGTGACCGAGGGGGGACAGGTAAAGGATGAAGAGGAGGGGGCCAAGAACTGAACCTTGGGGGACACCTTGGGGGAGGGGAGATCTCAAATCTCAGTTTTCACTCCGGTTTCTTTCACGCCCGAAAAAATTCCGGCAAGTATGTTGGTTGGTTGGTTTGTCTGTCCGTCTGTCTGTCTGTCTGTTTGTGCGCAGTACTACCTCTACATCGTTGCACATATCATCGCCATACTTTACACACATATTTGCCTTGCCCTGGAATAGACTGTGCCCAATTTTTAACTCTCTAGGCCCAAGGTCAAGCTCAAGGTCACCCAAAACGTGAAAATCTTGGGAACTGTAATTGTTATTAGGCAACGGATGCTCACCCGGTTACACATTGCAGTTACACATCACTGTCACTGCGATGCGAAGCGAAACACGCCTCAGAGCTGTCACATTCACAATCGCTATGTCGTATGTACTCCCGATACGTGTTTCCTTCATTGTATAAACTACCAGGTCAACAGTTAAAAGGATTTTGAGCCGATAGGTGTTACGGCCTTGGCAAGATCGATGGAGACAGCGATCCGTTAGCTTATACACCGCCCAAATAGCTATGCTGGCTATGCTGCTAGTTATACACCGCCGGCAAGAGTATACATGTATAGATTTCAAGAGTATACATGTATAGATAGATTTCCTGCCATTTTGATCCAAAGTGGCCGATAAAAAAGTACATTCCGGCAAGTCCTCGGTCTCTGACCGATTTCTCGTTTGTATGTTTGTTTGTTTGTCTGGGCAATATATCAGCCATTCTTTGAGCTAGGAAGGTGAAATTTGGGCACAATAGTGAGCATATGCTTTGGCAAAAACTATATATATTTTATTTTTTCTATTAATCAATTAATTGATTCATTACTTAATTATTATCGATTTATTAAGTACTTATTTATTTCCTTTCTCATCTGGGCAATATCTCAGTCACCTTTTGATTTAGAAAGCTGATATTTGAACACGACAATGACCCAGTGATTTGGCTGTAAATGGTATTTTTGATTTATTTAATTATTCGATTGACGACTTGAGTAATTAAGTTTTTTTAAAGTCACAGATTCGAATGAAACAGTGGTGGTTTAGGTATTCTATTGGCCAATTGATTCATAATTTAATTAATTATTTTACGATTATTATTTATTTATTTCAAATGCACAATTAATTCATCAATTGTTGTACACCTCTCCCTCCCAATGCCGTCTCAATGTGCGCCGAAGCATTGCCCTGACAATTGTTCTTGTAGTCTACATTCATAAATGACCTCTACGTTGGCTGATTTGGTTGTCCTTCTGCGTCGTGATTGGTGATTCCTGATTCAAATCCTCATCTTACTGAAATGGTAGTCGCAAATTACCCAATGTATTTTATTCCTTTCATTCATTCAGTAGATCCTTGCCTTTGTGTAAGAGGATGAATATAATTGAAATATATGTCCTCATAAATAAAAGATATTTGCAAATTTTAATGGTGAGTGTAAACATTTAAATACTGCAATTGTTTTGATCTCCAAAGGAGAATTGTGGCTTTGCTCCGTGCGATAACAGCTATATAATCGGTGCCGTGCTGAATACAGCCAATGCACATTGCACACCCAGATGGTCTGTGAGAAATTTTGAACGATTCTTTCCAAAAGTAGAGCTGATTACTTAAGCTTTGCTTCATGAAGGAGGTGAACCTGGTTGTGACATTTGCTTAAATGTCAATTCAAATGAGGCTGAGAAAATTTCTCCCTGTGAAATCTGCTGGAGAAAGATAAGTAGCTGGCTTAGAAACTGATATGTTTCATTTGAATGTCATGGTGCCTTTGCCACCCAGTCCTTGGTGAACTTTTCCTCTCTCTGCATCCTGAGAAACATTTTTTATTAATTTACAAAATCGAGCCTTGTGGAGGAGAAATATGACAGGGGATATGAATTGACAGTGGGGTAATAGGTGGACACAATAAGAACAACATGAATGAACAGGAGAGAGGATGTGGAGGAAACACAGCAACCTGCAAATACAGTAATAGCGTCAAGATAAGTATGTTCAGGAATGGTAAAAACTTTTGTGAAAGGATGAGGGATGATATGAGATGGTGGTGTGCTGCCTGCTTAACCCTATAATGCGATCGGGGGTCTTTTATGGCCTCAGGCTATGCCCCTATAACTTTGTTATAAAAACGTTTTTACCCAAGATCTTTCATATATGCTTTAAAGAAAGGGTAATACATACTCCTGTATGTGTGTGTGTGCTTTTTATTTTTCTTTCAGGATCGGGAGAATTTATTTATTAATTTTTTTACCCCATTCCATTGCCTGGCATGATTGTTTGTTTCACTGTAACTTTGTTATAAAAACGTTTTTACACATGATCTTTCATATATGCTTCGAATGAAGGGTAATACATATTGTCATGTTCCTCCCGATTTAAAAACCGACCAAGGAAACAGATTGCCAGGATTAACGGGATTAACGGGATTAACCGGGATTAACAGAAACAGAAACTTAGAACAACTTCCAAGGCCTTTTTGTGCAGCTTGTTGTAATATTATCCTCAGGCTGGAGCCGCTGCTTTACATTTTTCACATCTTGATGCTATGGAGACCATGGCTCTCAAAAACCATAATTGGTATCTCCGGTGGCAATGCTCATTATTTGGGCCTACGAGTAAAACAGACTTTTTGGTGGCCTATCTTCTACTGCCTACTTTCTGGTCTTGCACTGCATGTCCTTCCATACTCTGCCTCCAACCCCTTTCCCCTTGTTTCTCCAGGACGTACAATATCTGCCTGTAACCTACTTCTGGTGAAACTCCCAAACTCCAACTCGTGGCTCACCTCCACTCATTTTTCCTCTTTTGTCTCACCTGTGGATACAACTTTCTCAGTTTTTTCAATCTCATTCTTCCTTCTGAGCCTTCAAGATGGCTGTTGACCAACTTCTCAGCTCATCCACTATCTACGTAGTGTGTTCAAAAAGTATCCGACCTTTATTTTTCGTGCGTAAAAAAAAAGAAGCTAGGGAGGCGTTGATTGGTGCACGTATGTAGGCGATCCTAATGCGCACGCGTGAATTTTTTCCCACCTGCAGAAGCTGTCATTCGACGGCAGACCGCCGATGAGTGAGGAAGTGTAAGTGAGCGCCGTCGGATTTTCGTTTTTGACAAAATGACGGAAAAACTTGAACAACGCTACTGCATCAAATTTTGTGTTTCATCAAACTTGCATCAAAACTGCAACTTGGTTTCTGGGTCGTACCCATAAACCCAGGACTCATCGCCAGTGATCACTGTGTTGAGGAAGCTGGGATCGCTGTTCACAGTCTCCAGCATGTCCTGTGCGATCTCCAAACGGAGTTGCTTCTGCTCAATCTCAATGGAATACTGTTCCCCCCTCTGGGCTGGTGCTCCTGCCTCACACCTTGCTCGGCTTCACGCTGTTGAGGCCAAAGCTTTCAGAATCATTGGAATCTCCTGCGATGTAGTCAACGCCGAGGGCCTTTCACTCACTCACCGCAGGCAGGTTGGTGGTCTTTCTGTCTTCTACCGACTCCTCTCCGGCCTTGCTCCCACAGCTCTCTCTCTGTGCTCTGTCCCCCCAATATTCCTTCAGGTCGCACAAGATCTGCCTGCAACCCTCTTCTGGTTAAACTGCCAAAGTCTAGGCTCTCTGCTCACCTTCACTCTTTCATTCCCCTTTTCTCCCACCTCTGGAACAAACTCCCCCACTCCCTTCAATCCCACTCCTCCCTCCAGGTCTTTAAAACAGCTGTTCACCACCATCTCTTATCTTCCCCCATCGAAAACCTTGATCTTTTCTACCCCCGGTAATTCACCCCAGAGTCCTTGCAGTGTTCATATGTTTTAATCCTCTCCCACCTCCCCCCAAGTCCTCCCGATGTCCCTGCTCTCAAATGTTGTGTTTGTGTCCTTCCCCCTCTCTTTTGTGTCCTTCCCCCTCTCTCCCCATCTTGTCTACCGCTCCCCTTGTTTTTTGTGTTTTGTGTGTCGGTTTGTCTTTTTGTGTGATTAATGTTAGCTCTTTCACGAGCCTCGATCTTGTATACAAAAAAAAATAAAAAATCGTTAGCAGCTTTGGTACGAACTTCGCTGAGATTCTCCTGAAGCCCAAATCCTCCTTCATAATGGAATGAACGGTGTTGAATCTTGCGGATCGTTTCCACTTGGGAATCGTCAAGCTTTACACAAAATTTGATGCAGTAGCGTTGTTCAAGTTTTTCCGTCATTTTGTCAAAAACGAAAATCCGACGGCGCTCACTTACATGTCCTCACTCATCGGCGGTCTGCCGTCGAATGACAGCTTCTGCAGGTGGGAAAAAATTCACGCGTGCGCATTAGGATCGCCTACATACGTGCACCAATCAACGCCTCCCTAGCTTCTTTTTTTTTTACGCACGAAAAATAAAGGTCGGATACTTTTTGAACACAGTAGTATATTCGTGATTTTTTTTTTTTCAACCATCCCCAAGGCCACCCCTTCTTTTCTAGGTTACTGTGTTTTCTTCCCTCTCCCTCTATTCTCCTTTCCATTTTTGTCCCATTGCTGTTTAATCCCTGTCCTTTTTTCCTTCCTCTCCTTTTAGCCCCCTTCTTGCTGTGATTGAGCTTATATCCAGCTGGTTAACCCCTTGTGTCATACTCCCCCTAAATGTTCTCTCATTCTTCCCCTTACCCATTCTTGCTCCAACTATCCTTCTGTTGTCCCGTAACTTGTTTTTGACGGGTTTCCCACTTTCCAATACGTTTTTTTTCGGTTCTGTGTTCTCATTCTTTGACAAGCTTTTACTTTATATGCAAAAAATAATGAAATTGAGCAATAAGAGTGATACAGAAGTTAAGCAGAATAATTTTTGATAGCGTCTTGGCATAGTGAACTATTTAAATATTAAAGCTAATATTACCAAATTAGGAGAAGAAAAATGATGCGGTTCAATCATACTCTCAAACAAAAAGTGAGAAGAAATATCGTTTACATAAGTCGTATTCTGTGTTCGTGAAAGTTGGTGAAATGGCCGATTTTGTTATATGTGGGAAAGATATGCTTTCACAGCAATGAAGCAGAAGCTCTGAATTCAAAGTCTTGAAATTAAAAAAGGATATTGAAAATGAATTTTAATTTGGAAATAAAGCCAGAAAGGTGACAGCTTGGCACAGCACAAATGTTTTTATTTATTTATCTATGTCCAATCAGTAGTCGTGCCCAGTCAAACCCTGAGTTTGTGAAAGTATGAACACAAAGCAGCACACTAACAAAGCAAATGTGACTGGCTCTGCTCTCCACTCTCTCCTTTTCTCCGGGCATTGCTTTGTCGCATATTCACAGCTCATAAACAGTGCCAAAAGCCCCTCCCTATACAAACTACGAAATAGCAGATGGTTCTATAACCAGACGGTGCCAGAAACTGCTCGGTTCTCATTGACACGAGATAACCACATATCCAGAAGCAGCCAGAAATTTCCAGAACACTCACGATCTTTCCACAAGCTGTTCAATGCAATTGCAAAATTAACACATGTCCTACTTTCTTCCACATTTGCAATTAGCGTCTAACCACAAAAAATATTACAATATACTGCTTAACAATCAATCATTAAGAACTTGTGAAAAAGGCACACTTGCTTGTTTATAACCGATATGTTTGATTTTCAAGATCTGTTTCTTAACTCTTAGATGCAGGCGTCAAAAATCCTACATAGATAGACCCCCCCCCCCTTCCCACGCCTCCTCCCCCCAAGCCCTCTCCCTCCCACACATCTCCCTGCTCTTAAATGTTGTGTGCTCTCAAGTGTTTGTGTGCTTCCCTTTCTCTTGTCTTCCGCTCCCTCTTTTTATATATTTTGTTTGTTTGGTTGATTTGTTTGTGAAGTAAATGTCAGCTCTTTCACGAGCCTCGATTCAGTATACAAAAAAAAAAAAAAAAAGAAGCCATTGGACCTCGGAGGCCCAACGGATGTATTTGTGTAGTTTTATTTATTTTTTATTTTTATAGATTTTTTTTCTTTCATATCCTTTTTCAATCCAAGTCGATGCTCATGGATGTGTATTTGCTCAGAAAATGTGAATCATTGATCCTATTAGTTGGAAGAATCCCATTCAAGTAATGAATCTTTTATTTATTTTTTTGCCATTTTTTTTTTGTCCTTGGTTTTTCAACTTTTTTTCTTTAAATAGTTGAGGCTCATGGAGGAGTATTTGCTCAAAAAATATGATTCACTGAACCTTTTATTTAGAATGTATATGTCCACAAATGTCAAAAATCCAACACCTATGCAGCCATTGGGCCTCGGAGGCCCCACAAATGTATTCGTGTGAAGTTTTTTAATTTTCATATTTTTGTCACTGAATTATTTGTAACCAAGTTATATGAGCATATAATGAGGCTCATATCAAGAAAATAATGATATAACATAGTAGTACAACAACATTTATGCGGGGCCTCGAAGGCCCCAGGCCTGCATTCGTGTCAGATTTTTGGCTTATGAGTGAAGAATGAAGATTTTCCCACGAGCCTGAATGAATTTTTTTTAATGTCATTGAATTTTGTGTAACAACATGAAAGTCGGTGAAAATGAGGCTCATTCCAAAAAAAATAATTATACAGCATCGTTTTTGCAACAAAAAAAACCTGTGGTCCTCCAAGGCCCAAACACTGCATCCAAGGGTTAATACCTGTAATCACCAAGTTCAGATCGATTTTTTTTTGGTTTTTTTGTATACAAGATCGAGGCTCGTGTAAGAGCTCGTCATGTAAGTTAGGGTTAGGGTTAGGGATTATTGAACATAATGAAATAACAGCAAATAAACATGTGCGGATGTCTTAGGGCATTTTGCCATGTACTCGCTTCCTTTGTGATTTAGTTTTTTTATAAACAAAGAAGGAGGAATAAACAGATGTCTCTCCTCCTTCTCTGTTAATTTTTGGCATTTTAATTATTTTTTGATATTTCGAATCGAACTGCATATTAACACCGAAGTTAAATTGCGAAGGAAAATCTCTCTTAGAAATAGTTCTGCTTATTTCGATGATGTTGAAAAAAGCACGTTATATTTCGGTCATGATGTTGAAAATTGGCCTACTTGCTTTTGCTTGAGATATACCTGTACCATTAATTGAATGTCTTTCAGAAAAAAAAACAAAAAAAAACATATTGTTTGTAAAATGGAAATATAGATTATTGGAAATATATAAGGAATCAAATTCCACATCCAATGATTGTGACCAATTCTAAATGGGTGAAACTGGAAGGCATTTTAAACAAAGGCTAAACGACCTTGATAAAACAATTAGGCTTGGGAAGGTGACACAGTCAGTGATCACCTGCAATCTGGCCAACAATTAGACCTGGATGGTACCCGTATATTAGACACAACATCCAAGAAATGACACAGATTGATTCTAGAGGTATAGCACGTCTGGGGAGAATGTGGACATGGCGACACAATACACTCCTTTATTACAAATGACAAAAAAACAACAGATGGGGCAACCAGATGAGCAAAAATCATCAATGCCTGATGCCCAACACCATGCCCACGCACCCACAACACTCAATGGAACCTCCACAAATCATGCAACCCAGATGTCACCACGTTCAACACAAACAGGAAGACGACCATGTTTGTGCCCCAGAAACACAAATACAGGAATGAACACAAACATTTACTCATCCTCAAACGTACAACACCAGATCACAGTTTAATAACGAAGGCAAAGCAGACTATCAATGTTGCCATTGGCAATTTATTGCTTTTGGACAGCTCAATTAAAAAAAACTCTTCAATTGAAACCTCATACCAGCACTTGATGGAAACAAATTGTGAGGTCTCGAGAATAAAAGCAGACCCATGCTGAGGTTTGGGATCTTTTGGCATGAGGTCATCTGAGACCAGGTATGCATGTTTCCGTATCATCTGCTTTGCAAGCCGCTCACTCAGCCGTTAAACAAGTGCAGCAGGTGATTAAGCGAGGAGCTTCATTATGTTAGCAAAAATGGATGCCATAGTCATATTAAAAATGATATTACAACCAATTAAATGTTCAGAGGCATAACCCTGTTATGTATACTGTGAAACCCTGGAGACAGAGAGAGGGGTGGGGGAACAGAGTGGTGTGGAAGAGACAGGGAGAGGTGTGGGAGAGACAGGGAGGGGTGTGGGAGAGACAGGGAGGGGTGTGGGAGAGCAAGAGGATGGGGAGGGGGAGAACAGGAGTGGAGGGTGAGAGCCGGAGGGAGCAGGAGGGGAGGTGGAAGGGGAGAACATACCCCCAGCCTCTGCTTCTTAGGAGGCACCATTGTTAATCCGACGTGTGTGTGAACACCATGGGGCTGACACCGCAGGTCTCCCTCAAAATACCACCCATCGCTAGCAAATTATATCCATGTACATCAATGGAGAAGGAGGTATCTTCTTCGTCTTCTTTTTAATTTGAATGGCGTTTTCAGAGCCGGGAGGCTGGATATATGCCATGCACCCAGACATAACAGCGGTGAACGAAGGAGCTTTAGGTAATCTTTAGGTGAGTTTCTCTGTAATGCTTTCTGAGTTTTAAGGTGAAGAATTATACACTGGGCAACAAAAAAAACCTTTTCGTCTGCTACTAAGGGAAATGCAGGTGTTCTTGGCTAAATCTGGGCCGCTGATTTCAAATATGTAGTCAGAATTTAGCCAGCACGTCAGGTTTTCAAAATATGTATATGTATTAATGATCCCCGGCATGCTATATTAGATACATTATTATTGCAGATCGCCACATTGTAATCTAATATCAGTGCTTAGTAATTACTTTCATGTCATATTTAGATAACGATTATTGATCTCCGTGTATAATGTGTAGTATACAAACCAAGAACATAAACAGGTTGCAGAAAAAGAAGTTAATAAAACATTAAAACATGGTAATCTTAGGAAGCGTGTCAACTTCATAGGGAAATCTGCACCATTGTGAGTGATTCAGAAACAACACTTCAAGTTTACACTCTTCCTTGCAATATAGTCAGCGTAGGCACAGTTCAGACGTGTTCAGAAGTGTGAGACACTTGCTCTTGCGCTTGTGTGTGGAATTGGTCTCCCGTTGTAGGAACCAGCAGTAATCACCCATCATGTTTTGGTTGAACCGGCCTTGATACCTAGTTTCCCTGACCGGAATGTCTTGGTGGAACCTTTCGCCATGCTCATCGCTGACCTCACCCAGATTAGGTGGGAAGAAATCAAGATGAGAATGCAAGAAGTGCATTTGAAGAGACATCCTACAGCCCATTCACTGATAGGCCTTTAGTATGTTGTCCACTAATTCAGCTCTATGGTTCCCAAGAAAGTTCTGCACAACCAACACAAATGCTTGCCATGCTGCAAACTCAAGTGGGTTCAGTTTATTTTTGAACTCGGGATCACCCATCAGTTCTCGGATCTGGGGCCCAACGAAGATGCCTGTTTTGAGTTTAGCATCTGTTTTCTCTGCGCCAAACTTCTCTCTGAGATATTGGAAGCCATTACCGTCGTGATCCAATGCCTTTACAAAGTTTTTCATAAGGCCAAGTTTGACGTGAAGCGGTGGAAGGTAGACGTTTTGTGGGTCTATCAATGGCTTATGATGCATATTTTATTTGCCAACTATGTGTTCATGCCTTTCAGGCCAATCTTTGACAACATAATGATTGCTGTGATCGCGGCTGTTCCATAGGCACAATAAGCACATGTATTTGGTGTACGCCAGCTGCAGTCCAAGGAGGAGAGAAATCACGTTGAGATCACCGCAATTGTTCCACTTATGAACTGAGTTATTAATCACTTTTAGAAGGATTTCCATGGACTCGTACGTCTCCTTCATGCCGACATGAGCTGCAGCAACAGAAGGTTTTTTGTTGCCATTGTTCAACAAAACAGCTTTGAGGCTCACTTTGCTGGAGTCTATGAAGAGTCTCCATTCATCAGTCACACGTTTGTTTCCTAGCTCATGCATTAGGCCGTTAACATCAGCACAGAAACAAACATCATTTTCTATCTTGAAAAAGGCAGCTAAGTTTGTGTGGCGATCACGGAAGTGGGAAATTTTGGTTCCTTCCTCGTGGACATTCCATTGCTGTAGTCTGAGCCCAACACTTCAGCCTTCTCCTTTGACAATGACAGATCTCTCACCAGATCGTTTAATTCTTCTTGATTTAGCAAGTGTGGCTTCTTTTCTTCAGACTCAGGTTTGTACAGTTCATCCATATCACCCATAGCATCGTCAGAGTTGTCATCGCTTTCATCTGCAGCAGCTTCTGGTGGAACTGGCACAGGAGAATCCAAGTCATGGGGGACCAGCTTCAGAGCAGACTTACAATCTGGATATACAATTTTTGACTTGTTTTTCGTTGAGAAACCAGAAATATTTGTCATACAAAAGTAGCAGTCAGAGTGATGATTCGTTTGCTCATGCCATATCATTGGCACAGCAAATGGCATTCCCTTCCTTTTGCCACTCAACCACTGCGTAAGCCCCGAGTTACACATGGTGCGGCAAACATGAGGTTGCGCTGGCTATGTGGAGTGTATTTCCCACCTACAGTCGTGGCCAAAAATATTGGCACCCTTGCACTTTTTTCAAATAATGCACCATTTCTTCCAGAAAATTATTGAAATTAAAAATCTATTGGTATCCACATATGTAATTCTTTGGTGTGCAGTGGAACAAAACAAAAAAGCTGAAAAAAATTACTAAATCTTCGCTTATTCCACACAGAAATCCTAAAGTGGCCCGGACAATATTATCGACACCTTTTAAAAGTTGTTCGAAATAATTAGATTTCAAGCAGGTGATTCTCCTTTACATTGGAATTGAACTCACCTATGGTGAGTTGCAGGTGCCTGCATTATAAAAACCACTCATTCAACCAGTTTGAATGGAGAAAAGGAGTCATTCTGCTGTTTTGTGTCACTGTGTTCCACAATGAGCATGGAGAAAATAAAGAAAACCAGAGAATTGTCTGAGGAGGTCAGACACAAAGATTGTAGCCAAGCATGGACAATCTCAAGGCTACAAGTCAATCTCCAGAGACCTTGATGTTCCTGTGTCCACCGTACACAGTTATCAGGAAGTTTAAGGCCCATGGCACTGTAGCCAACCCCCCTGGATGTGGCCGCAAGATAAAACTTGATCGAAGATTGCATAGAATTGTTCGAATGGTGGAGAAAACACCTCGATCAACTACCAAACATATTCAAGCTGACTTTCAGACACAAGGTACGACAGTTTCAACTCACACCATCCGTCGCCAACTCAATGAAAGGGGGTTCTTTGGTATGAGACCCAGGAGGACCTTACTGCTGAGAGAGAGACATCAGAAAGCCCGACTGGAGTTTTCCAAAACACACCTGAACAAGCCAAAATCCTTCTGGGAGAACATCCTGTGGACAGATGAGACTAAATTCGAGCTTTTTGGTAAAGCACATCATGTCTATGTTTGCAGAAAACAAAATGAAGCCTTCAAAGAAAAGAACACCTTCCCTACAGTCAAACATGGAGGTGGTTCAGTGATAGTTTGGGGTTGCAGTGCTGCCTCTGGCACTGGGTGCCTTGAATGTGTGCATGGTATCATGAAATCAGGAGATTACCAAGGCATTTTGGAGTGCAATGTTCATCCCAGTGTCAGAAAGCTGGGTCTGCGTTGAAGGTCATGGGTCTTGCAGTTGGACAATGACCCCCAAACACACTTCAAAAAGCACCCAGGAATGGTTCAAGACAAAACGCTGGACTGTTCTGAAGTGGCCAGCAATGAGTCCAGATCTAAATCCCATTGAACACCTGTGGGGAGATCTGAAAACAGCAGTTGGGAGAAGTCACCCTTCAAATCTGGGAGAACTGGAGCAGTTTGCACAAGAAGAGTGGGCTAAACTGGGAGTAGAGAAGTGTAGGAAGCTCATTCATGGCTATAGGAAGCGCTTGACTGCAGTTATTTTGTCCAAAGGTTGTGCTACCAAATATTAAGTCAAGGGTGTCAATAATTTTGTCAATGCCATTTCTTTTAATTTTCTGATTTAAAAGGATATATTAAGTTCTGAATCAAAAACAAAGATTCTGTAATATTAACAGTGAAATAAAGGATTGTGGAGACAAAATACTTTCGTCAATTTCAACTTATTTTTAGAGAAAATTGTGAATTATTTGAAAAAAAAAGGTGCAAGGGTGCCAATATTTTTTGGCCACGACTGTATATAAGAAAAGTTATCAGGGTGATTCACACAGCCTCGCCTATTCATGATGCCTGTAGTAACATATGCCTAACCTGAAATGAACAGAAAAATATATTGGGTTATAACCTGAAAATATATAGATAATATTAGCAATTCCAAACTTGATACACTCTTAAAATATATACATTGCATTTAAACATTTCAGTATCAAGTTATTAACTCCTCTCCGCACGGAAGCGGCACGCAAAATTGCAATGCCGCGTGGAAAATTTTACTTAAAAATTCATAGCTTGGTCAGTTTTCATCCGTTTTTAATAATTTAAAGTGCATTCTAAAGCTTTTTTATGAGAAATAATATTCTACAACAGTTGTAGTGCTATAATTGAAACAAAAAATACTGAAAATAATAATTTATGATCACTCAAAATCACCCACCAGGGCAAGCTACTGTAATTGGACCAAATGTGTAACTCAAAATTCTGACTTCAGATTCAGAATCGGCACACTTGATTTTGTCTAGAATATATGTTTCTACCCCAGTAGCAAAATCTTTGTTGTCCAATGTTATCAGAAGCACTCTTTTTCCATAACATTTTCAGAGTTTGAGTAAAAAGTTTCTTGTTGAGTTTGAAGAAGATCTGGGTGGTGTATGTTGCCAAAAATGCAGGGAATAATAAAATGTATGTTGTTTTTTATGTTGATGTATTGACAATCCCATGAGTCTATGGTTCCCTCTCTGGAGTGGACTTGGCTATAAAATTGAGAATTAAATTATCTTCCCGCTATTGGCTGCACTACATCCCGACTGGGAAGCAGTGGGCTTTAGCTCTGCTGAGCTTATGCCTCGTAGGCAAAACGTATGCAACTGTTTAGCCATAAGGGCTTGTAAAAAAAAATCTCATTCTGTATAGGTACATACAACACAACAACAACAGGCATTTTAAGGCCTAAAGGTATAGATACATGCACATGTATAAACACACACACACACACACACACACACACATGCTGGCAGGATAGCCGAGAGATATGCATATGATAGGCTCTGAGCTGTCGAGCCTCAGTTCAAATCTCGGTACCCTGGTGTTTCACAGGTCGGACGTGGTATCAATGTATGAAGCGTCCCCATGATGGACATTAAACTGGGCATCACTTCCACTAACATTGGTGTCATTTACGAAAAGTCACCTCTAAGGCTTCTCAGCATATTTTCATGCAATTACATCATTTTTTAACGTTATCAAATCATTACGTTTGTGTACCGGTGTGTTACCGGTGTGTACCCTTGTTCAGAATAGGTACACCATATCCCTGCGTGTCGTAAGAGGCGACTAAAGGGGTTGGCGTCAGGAAGGGCATCCGGCCATAAAAACATTGCCTCAAAAAGAGAACCATGACAATTACGACTACATATGGGCAGCGTACAGCCCGAAGTACCCCGTGGGGGACCTCACTCCCTCTCGTCAAAACTCAAGGTGGGGAACCCAATCGAAGAAAGGGTGGAAATCACTCCATTCATGACGACGAAACGTCTGATGCCCGAAGTGGAGATCAGTTTCTGAGGTTTGGGACATGGAATGTAGGGACAATGACAGGGAGATCAGGAGAAGTGGTGGAAGTATTGGTCAGAAGAAGAGTGGACATATGTTGTGTGCAGGCGACGAGATGGAAGCGAAGTGGTGTGACAATGGTGAAGGGTAGGCAGGGACAGAAATACAAGTTTGTGTGGCAAGGGTGCCCGAGGGCGTGAATGGTGTTGGTGTCCTGTTTTCTGAGGAGTTTGTAGACAGTGTGGTGAGTGTGACTAGAGTGAGTGAAAGGTTGATGATGGTGAAAATGATGATTGGAAAGCTCTTGGTGAACGTCATCTCGGGATATGCTCCGCAGGTTGGTCGGAGCGATGAAGAGAAGGACAAGTTCTGATGTGCTATAGAGAAGCTGATGGAAAACGTGAAAGATGAGGAAGTTGTTGTGGTAGGAGGAGACCTAAATGGACATGTGGGAAGGAGTATGGACGGTTTTGAGGGAGTTCATGGGGGTTACGGATATGGTGTGAGAAATGGAGAAGGTGAAAGGATTTTGGGGTTTGCTGATGGAGCTGATTTGTTGATTTGTAATACTCATTTCCAGAAAGAGGATAATAAGCTTGTTACATACACGTCAGGTGGGTCGACGACAACCGTTGACTACCTGCTGGTGCGTAGGCGAGATAGGGGGCACCTCCGGGACACAAAGGTGATCCTAGGGGAGGAGGCTGTTTCACAGCACCACTTGGTTGTCTGCAACATAAGGGTGAAAGGTGCGAGGAGAGCTCGGCGGGTGAAGTACCAACCGAGAATGAAGGTGTGGAAGTTGAAAGAGGTGACAGTGAGGGAGGCATTCAAAGAGAGGCTGAGTATGGTCGAGGATGATGTGGTTGAGCTTGAAAGTGGTTGGATGTCAATGAAAGATAGTCTGTTGGGAGCCATTGGTGAGGTATGTGGATGGACAAAAGGACCACCGAGGCACTCGGAAACATGGTGGTGGGATGATTAAGTTGGAAAGAAGATTGACGAGAAGAGGAAGAAGTTCAAGTAGTGGCAGAAGGCGAAGGGTATGGGGCAGAAAAGGCAGAGCCTGAAGGTTATAAGGCAGCCACGAAGGCTGCAAAGAAAGAGGTAGCAAAGGCACAGGAGGCATGTAGGAAAATGTTCGGAAAACGCTTGGATTTGGAAGAGGGTCAGAGAGCGGTATTCATGATTGCAAAGCAGATAGCGAAAGAGAGGTGTGATGTGATGGGGGTGAGTTGCTTGAAGGATGAAGTGGGACAAATCGTTATGGACCCAGATGGAATTAAAGGAAGATGGAAGAGATATATGGAAATACTGTTGAATGCAGAGAATGAATGGGATGGCAACATAGAGAGTAACCCAGTTTTAGGACCGGCAGAGAAGATAACCGAGAAGGAAGTTGAGGAAGCGATAAAAGCAATGAAGAGTAGAAAAGCGGGAGGGCCGACGGGAGGTGTGGGAGATATGTTGAAGGCAGCAGGAAATTGGGGTGTGAAGAGAATGACAGAGATCTGCAATCTGGTGGTGAAAGAAGGCCGCATTCCAGTGGATTGGGAACTGAGTACCCTCGTCCCTCTATACAAGGGGAAAGGTGACCCTCTCAACTGTGGCTCGTATCGAGCGATAAAGTTATTGGAGCATGGAATGAAGGTATTGGAAAGGGTGTTGGAGAGGAGGATAAGGAAGAATGTGAAGATTGACGAAATGCAGTTTGGATTTATGCCAGGAAGAGGAACGACAGACGCGCTTTTTATTGTGAGCCAGTTGCAGGAGAAGTATATGGAGAACAGGAAGAAGTTGTTTCTTGGGTTTGTTGATCTAGAGAAAGCATTCGATGGGGTTCCACGTGAAGTAGTGACATGGGCATTGAGGAAGTTAGGAGTGGAGGAATGGTTGATCAGAGTAGTGATGGCAATGTACAAAAGAGCGCGCACAGCTGTAAGGACGAAGGACGGGAACAGTGGTGAGTTTGAGGTGAAGGTGGGAGTGCATCAGGGGTCGGTACTAAGTCCACTACTATTTGTAGCTGTGATGGAGGTGCTGGCTCAGAACGTAAAGGAGGGTTTACCGTGGGAGTTGTTGTGTGCAGATGATCTGGTGCTGATTGCAGAAAGTATGGATGGAGTGAAGGAGAAGATGAACAAGTGGAAGGAATGTATGGAGACAAAAGGTCTGAAGGTGAGTATCGGAAAAACGAAGGTGATGGCAAGTGGTAAAGCATGTGGTGAGGTGGAAAGAACTGGGAAGTGGCCGTGTGCTGTGTGCAGGAAGGGTGTCGGAGTGAATTCCATTCAATGTACAATGTGCGCTGAGTGGGTTCATCAAAAATGTCGTGGTTTGAGAGGGTCATTAACCAGTGTGGCAGCTTCATTCAAGTGTGAGGTGTGCACAGAGGGAGCTGCTGATGGAGGAAATGTTGAGTTGGATCTTGGAGATGGCGTGAAGCTGGAAGGTGTGAAAACATTTTGTTACCTCGGAGACATGCTGAATGGAGAAGGTGGACCAGACTCGGCAACGGTTGCTCGAGTGAGATGTGCATGGAAGAAGTTTCGGGAACTGAGTGGCGTGCTGACGAGGAGGGGAGTGTCGTTGAAGCTGAAGGGAAAGGTGTATGCTGCATGTGTGAGAAGTGTTATGATTTATGGGAGTGAGACATGGGTAATGAACGTAGAGCAGCAACGAAGGCTGGAAAGGGTGGAAATGCGAATGGTTCGGTGGATGTGCGGAGTATCATTGAGAGTGAGGAAGACAAATGATGAATTGCGAAAGATGATGGGAATAGAGCTTGTGATTGATGCTGTGAAGAGAAACAGGTTGAGATGGTTTGGTCATGTGTTGAGGAAGGATGAAAGTGACTGGTTGAGAAGAGTGATGGAAATGTATGTAGAAGGAAGTAGAGGACGGGGAAGACCGAGAAAGACTTGGCTAAAGATGGTCGAAGAAGAAATGTGGGCAAAGGGGTTAACAAGGGGAGATGCAGAAAATAGGGCAAAATGGAGAAGATTGTCATGGGGACCGCAAGGCTAACCCCCGCTCTTGCAGGGAAAATGGCCTTAAAATGCCTGTTGTTGTTGTTGTTGTATCAAATCATTACGTTTGTTAATTTTAATATCATTTTTCGCCATAAAATGCATTTAATGTAACAGGATTTTGTTGGTTGCACATTCACTTGTAATGAAATTTTTATTAATTTTCTTCCTTTGGTATTACCTTTTTATCCCAATAAATAATTATTTTTACACAAATAAACATAAATTAATTATTATCAAAAACTCTTCTAGTCACGATATCATTTTTGAATGGTGGTGGTGTTGGTTTTCTTAAGTTAATGGTAAATTTGACTTTGTTTATGTGGAGAAACATCATTTTTTATTGGAGAAAACATCATGATATTTCTGAAAAGCAAAAGTCTTGGTGGTCCATATAACCCAAAACACAAAATGATTGACAGGGACAGAGATTGGACTTTGCATTCACGTAGCCCTGAATCCGCGGTGTAAAATTATTTTGACATGAGGAAGGTCAATGTCATAATAACTTTACATTTATCATCAAACTGATATAAAAACATTAAAATATGGCCACTTTCAATGAGCTGAACGAGTTCTGTGACCCATGACACGTATTTCATGTCGAACACAGACGTCCTGATGTAAATTCATCATGAAAATGCTCCACAACTATTTTTCGTACATGTACACTTATTTATGTCTTTCCTTATTTACGATCGGCCACCCAACTTTCTATCTTCTAGCTTGTTTTTCTTTCAAAAAATAAAAATCGAGTGATCTTGCTCCATGCGATATTGCTATGTCAGCGTCCATTTTATGCATGTATACAAATTATTTACTGTAACTGTCTCAGCACTGTCCTTTGACAAATATTTTGATGAAAAAAACAACGGAATTCATCACTTTCAATCATACATTGCACGTACATTTGGTGGATGTCTTTTTGGCAAGTTTCTTTTGAAGAGTCATTTGTTGTATAATTACGTCTCCCCTCAGCTATTTTCAAAAATTATGACTACACCATTTTAGTTACATCATCATCAGTTCCCAATCTAACCAGCATTTGCCATGACAATAAATAAGGCCCAATTGGTCAAACACTATGAAGAGTTGGCCCTCACCTGGAAAAACCCGTGTTTTCCCCAATTCAGCTTTATGTTATGTCCTTTTTTGTAACAGTTTGGTGTAACATATCACGTGCCTTCGATACGGTCTGGCACCCCGCTCTGCTCACCAAACTCTTCTCCTATGGCTTGCGGACTTCCTCTCTGCTCGTAGTCAACGTGTGGCCCTGAATGGATTTCTCTCATCTCCCCTTCCTGTTCAGGCTGGAGTTCCCCAAGGCAGTGTTCTGGGCCCTGTGCTTTTCTGGTCTTCATCAATGATCTCTCCAACTCTCTGGAAAATCCTCTCTATCTCATTGCTGATGACTCCACTCTCTGCTGCTCCATTCCTCATCCCTCAGATCGGCAGTCTGCAGCCTCCTCACTCTCTGCGCAACTGGACAAAATCACAGACTGATCAAACAAGTGGAACATGTCTTTCAATCCTGACAAATCTCACACTCTTACTATGTCTCTCTGAAAGGACCGACTGGACAACCCTCCCATCTACTTTCTGAACAATCCTCTCCAAGAAGTTCTGTCACTCAGTCTTTTGCGTCTCACTGTCTGCCATGATATTTCCTGGGAAAACCACATTTCCAAGGTGGCCTCCAAAGCCAGTCGCCGACTGGGCATCATCCGTCATGTGAAGTCCTTCCTTGGCACACCTGAGCTCGTCACGAGATACAAGGCTTTCATCCGCAGCTCAATGGAATACTGTTCCCCCTCTGGGCCGGTGCTCCTGCCTCACACCTAGCTCGTCTTCACACTGTTGAAACCAAAGCTTTCAGAATCATTGGAATCTCCCGCGATGAAGTTAACTCTGAGGGCCTTTCACTCACTCACCGCAGGCAGGTAGGTTGTCTTTCTGTCTTCTACCAACTCCTCTCCGGCCTTGCTCCCCCAGCTCTATCTGTGCTCTGTCCCCCAAATATTCCTACAGGTCACACAAGATCTGCCAGTAACCCTCTTCTGGTGAAATTGCCAAAATCAAGACTCTCTGCTCACCTTCAGTTATTCATTCCTCTTTAGTCCCACCTCTGGAACAAACTCCCCTCACTCTCTTCAATCACACTCCTCCCTCCAGGTCTTTAAAACAGCTGTTCACCACCATCTCTTATCTTCCTCCATCCAAAACCTTGATCTTTTCTACCCCCGTTAATTGACCCCAGATCCACTTTTTTGAAATACCAACTTCTTTTCCTCGAAGTAGTAGAGCAGTGTCCATGTGTTTTATACCTCACCCACCCCCACGCCCTTCCCATGCCTCCTCTTCCCAAGCCCTCTCCCTCCCACAGATCTCCTGATGTCCCTGTTCTCTGCTGTTGTACCTGTGTGCTTCCCTCTCTCTCTCCCCATCTTGTCTCCCGCTCCCTTTATTGTATGTTTTGTGTGTCCGGTTTTTTTGGCACAACTGCGTCAATGTTAAGTGAACATCAACAACCTGGTGTGTATCAACGAATAATCACATTCACGATGTACTAATCACAATTTCACCTGTATACATGCACTTAATTTTGCACAAGATATTTTTTACTGAAGAAACACAGAAGGAAACACAAAACAAGGTGTTGTGCTAACTTTTTGTGAATGTTTCCCAAAAATTTTTTTTTAAGAAGCGAAAAAAGCATTTTCAACTCAGAGTGAGTTTCCAATCTAATCAAAGTTATTTGACAATTAAGGCATTGAATATGCACGGATTTTAAGTTTTTTTGAATGATTTTGTTCCTGATTTGAGTACTAATGGAATTGGTTACATACGGGTTTGTCTCCGTAAAGGTTTGATATGATTCATTGCTCCATCAGTTCAAAGTTAATGAAACTGCATGACGAATGGAATGGTATGGCCGTTCGGAGGAAACCCGTTTGGAGGCATCGAACGCCTTCTCATGCACATGATTTTTTTAATGCCAAACTTTAAATTGCTCCATCTGCTCAATCGTTAAAGGCAGATTAACAAATATGATGATTAATATTGTGAACTGGTTTCTCGCTTTTTGCCGTAAGGTATATCTGCCTTTTTGCCTTGCTCGAAAAACACAAACACCTCTCTGGGCACCTGGGTTTACACATACGACGTTAAATTGGCTTTTTTATCATCTCGATCTAAGTGACAAACAGGGAAGCTTTGTAATTCTCCCTTCCCCAGTGATCCTCTGATCACCATGTGTACTTCTTCATGATAAGGCTGTTAAACTTCTTTATGAATCCAAAGTTTTAGAAAAATGGATAGGTCAACATTGTATATACAGTTTTAATTTATGATCCCAATATTATGCCCAACATGCTCGAATTAATATTTACCCTCGCCAGAGGAGTGGGTATTGCATTTGGATCCATTTGGTTGTTTGTTTGTGACTTGCACAATCCAAGACTTTTCAAGTATATTGGTCGGTTGCGTTTGTGGTTCTGTCTGTCTGTTTGTTTGTTTGTCACCGGCCTTTAGGTCACAATTCTAAACCCATCGTCACGAAACTTCACCAATTTCTATAGGTCGTCCCAATTGAGAAGCATATTGTTTTTGGGGTCAAAAGGTCAACATAGGCCAAAGGCCACCAACTTTGCTAAATTTCTAAAATCCTCAATGTTCATCCGATTGACTTGAAATTTTAAAAGGTCTTGCATATCTGGTCACTGAATTCACCCACCAAGTATATTTGAGGTCAACATAGGCCAAAAGGTCAACATAGGCCAAATTTCCAAAATCCTCAATTTTCATCCGATTGACTTGGAATTTGAAGAGGACTTGCATATCTGGTCAATGAATTCACCCACCAAGTATATTTGAGGTCAACATAGGCCAAAAGGTCAACATAGGCCAAATTTCTAAAATCCTCAATTTTCATCCGATTGACTTGGAATTTGAAGAGGACTTGCATATCTGGTCACTGAATTCAACCACCAAGCATTTTTGAGGTCAACACAGGCCAAAAGGTCAACATGGGTCAAAATTCTAAAATCCTCAATTTTCATCCGATTGACTTGAAATTTGAAGAGGACTTGCATATCTTGTCACGGAATTCAACCACCAAGTATATTTGAGGTCAACATAGGCCAAAAGGTCAACATAGGCCAAATTTTTTAAATCCTCAATTTTCATCCGATTGACTTGGAATTTGAAGAGGACTTGCATATCTGGTCACTGAATTCAACCACCAAGTATATTTGAGGTCAACATAGGCCAAAAGGTCAACATAGGCCAAATTTTTAAAATCCTCAATTTTCATCCGATTGACTTGAAATTTTAAAAGGACTTGCATATCTGGTCACTGAATTCAACCACCAAGTATATTTGAGGTCAACATAGGCCAAAAGGTCAACATAGGCCAAATTTTTAAAATTCTCAATTTTCATCCGATTGACTTGAAATTTGAAGAGGATTTGCATATCTGGTCACTGAATTCAACCACCAAGCATTTTTGAGGTCAACACAGGCCAAATTTCTAAAATCCTCGATTTTCATCTGATTGACTGGAAATTTGAAGAGCATTTGCATATCTGGTCACTGAATTCAACCACAAATTATATTTTAGGTAAACATAGGCCAAAAGGTCAACATAGGCTGAATTTCTAAAATCACCAATTTTAATTTGATTAACTTGAAATTCTAAGAGTATTTACCTATATGGTCACTGAATTCAACCACCCACTATTTTTGAGGTCAACATAGGCCAAAAGGTCAACATAGGCCAAGTTTTTAAAATCCTCAATTTTCATCCGATTTACTTGAAAATCTAACAGCATTTTCACATTGAGTCTCTAAATAGGGAAACTAACTATTTTTGAGGTCAAAAAGTCAAAGGTCAACCTTCCCAAATCATCATTTTTCATCTGAAAAATCGTCACTTTTCTTCCTATTGACCCGAGCTTTGATCAAGATTGTCAATTTTAATCTTGATGAAATGGACAATTTGCTGTATCAATGGGGAAAAAATTATTGGGGGGGGGGGGGGGGGAGGCCGATTTGCAAGTATCTTGCTCTGCATGACATCTTCTTGTTTCTTTGTTTGTTTGTCCGCACAGAACGTAGGTATGCTTTTCTCTGCAACTGTTGGTCCAATTGCCAAGAAATTTTCACCAGAGGAGCGCCTCCTCCTGTATATTTTTTAACAATAATTATGACATCATAGGTCACGTATTAGGACGCCATCTTGGAAAAATCGAAAAACATTGCACCTCTATATCCCCAAAAGCGCTTCTTGGAAAAAATTGAAGCTCATTGTCAAGTACTCCAAGTTGTCAAGAACAACATACAGTATATTCATGATGATGTCATTGGTGCCTTCATTATGACATCATACTTCGACAAGTAGAATGCCTGATCCAATCAGTTTGAAATTTATTGAGCATGATCTATACAAAAATTGTATGGGAGAATTAAATTGCTGATGTCATCGGTCATTTGGATTGTTTGGCAGCCATATTGGATTGAACATAAATCTACGTCATCAATAAACCGCACAAACACTGCAGGTAATAAACACCACACAAACACGTCCTGGCGAGGGTCTGCAATCTCTGATTGTACTTTATTACTTCTGTTGTACTGATGTCCATCAAGATTGTTTTATGAAGGAAAAACATTGAAATGAGACTAATTTTTTTCCTATTGTCATGAATTGCCATTCCAAGGACCCCACCGGGCTGACACGATGGCCAAAAACTACGCAGACTTGCCTCTAAGGTGTTTAGCCTGCGTTTGAATCCCAACCCAGCTATAAACTATCATCCCGGTGTTTCACAGGCAGGGTGATTCATCAGTGTGTGCGATGTACCTTGAAAGGACATTAAATGGGAATCCTTCCGCCAACATTCTTTGGTGGGCATTAAAAATCCCATGGTGTCCTTCATGAAGAGTCGGCGAGCTATTGCTGGCACCATGGCCAAATTCCTGCTACCCTGCAGCCTTGTGCTGCCTCCAAACGAAGAATGACTCCACCCCTTCAACAGCCAAACTTGTCACTGGTCCTCATTGCATTTTACCCCTCATCTTTATTCTTTAGTTTGCTCATATTTTATTTCATTAAGGGGTATCTTGCCTGACCTATTTCATGATACAATACTTTTGTCCATCTCATGCATATAATCTAATCCTTCGATATCATTCCAGCTCTCTTTGTGATGGTATGTTTTTGGTGAGTATGCAGGTTGTCTACAAAAACAATGAGCAAAAGCTGGAACTTTCGCGGATGGCCAGAGAAGGTGATCCCAAGATGAAGGTGGTGGGAGATGTGGCCTTCACTTGTGAGAATGTGCCGGCTCTCGAACCTATCACCTTTGAATCACCTGATGCCTACATCACGCTGCCCGAGTGGAAAACCAAGCGAACAGGATCTATATCTTTTGACTTCAGCACGACAGAACCGAATGGCCCTATCTTGTACACACAGGGCCGTGCACCAGAGGTTGTGGATGGAGAGGATGCACGTAACCTCAAGGGAGACTTCTTTGCTATGGAACTATTTGATGGATTTTTGTACATGCTGCTTGATATGGGTTCTGGGACCATCCGGATGAAAGCCACAGAATTAAAAGTCAATGATGGAGACTGGTACCACGTGGACTTCCAGCGAGATGGGCGGACAGGTTAGATTTTTTTTTGTAAATTTATCTGTTTATAATTGCACCATGTTTGTTTAATATATGATAAGAGCGTTGAAGTTTTGTTAATATATACAGTATATATATATATATATATATATATATATATATATATATATATATATATATATATATATATATATATATATATATATATATATATATGTATGTATATATATATATATATATATATATATATATATATATATATATATATATATATATATATATATATATATATATATAATATATACAGTGGAACCTTGACTTACGAGTGCCCCAACTTACGAGTTTTTCGAGATACGAGCCGTCGCTCGGGCGGTTTATTGCTTTGAGATGCGAGCCGAGATCTGAGTTACGAGCTTTCGCCACCCGGTCACGTGGTTATCTTGCCGTGCAAGTACAGTATCTCTGTCGTATAGCGCTGCATTTTTGTTTTCGCATGTTGGTTATTTTGAGTTTACGCCACCAGGTGGGTCCGGTCACGTGGTTATCTTGCCGTGCAAGTACAGTATCTCTGTCGTATAGCGCTGCATTTTTGTTTTCGCATGTTGGTTATTTTGAGTTTACGCCGCCAGGTGGGTTCCGGTCACGTGGTTATCTTGCCGTGCAAGTACAGTATCTCTGTCGTATAGCGCTGCATTTTTGTTTTCGCATTTTGGTTATTTTGGAAAATTTCATGTTCATGTCGAACATTTCATGTTCATGTTCATGTTTTCATGTTCATGCCATGCCAGGCCACAACTTGTTCAGAGTGCCGGCGATAGCTCGCCTTCTCTTTGTGGAAAACACGGTGAGATCCTTAACATCCAACAACTAATGGGACGCAAACGGGGCGCCCAGTTTAGCGGTACACACATTGATGAATCACCCTGCCTGTGATTCACCCATGACAGGTTATAGCTGGGTCGGGATTCAAACCCAGGCTGGACAGTTTAGACTTTAGAGTCAAGTGTGCGTACCTCCAGTCCAGGCCATCCTGCCAACTTGTATGCTGCATACAGGTGAAATATAAAGCGCGAGATATTTTTATATATACTGTATATTTAAAAAAAAATTGGTGTGGTTTTTGGCGGGCTGGAACGGATTAATAGCATTTCAATGCATTTTAATGGGGAAATTTGATTTGAGAAACGAGCAATTTGAGTTACGAGCTCGGTCACAGAACGAATTAAACTCGTAAGTCAAGGTTCCACTGTATATATATATATATATATATATATATATACATATATATATATATATATATATATATATATATATATATATATATATATATATATATATATAATTAAAGATTTTTTTTACAATGTCATTTTAATAATTCTGACAAGCAACAATTAGATTTGCAATTTGAGAGGTAGAATTAATGGTCGAGCAACATTTAATCTGTAATTGAATCCAGGCTAAGCACACCATACCTGTGACAGCAATAAAAAAACACAGTATGCATAAGGATAGGCTTATTTGATGGTTTAATGATAAACATTACTAATGACAAATGGTTGGTTAATGACAAATGGTACAACATCTTGTTTATGAATGAATGAATGAATGAATGAATGCTAAACAAATTGTTCCATGTGCATGTTGAACTTTAACCCATAAAAGTTGGGCCACATCACCATTTTCTAAGAAGGAGTGTGTCGTTCGTGGGAGAAGGAGTACATTTTCTTGTGATCTTCACATGTGAGTTTCAGAAGGTGAAACAGAGTCCACATCTGTTTTGGTAAGGGATCACGTTTCCTGGTCCAAGCTGTGAAGTGTTGTTCTCAAAGTTTAGTTCCGAGGGCTCTTTCCAAACTGCATTTCATTTGTAATAATATTCCAAGGAATGTTATTTTTAGATTTCTGTGAGGCTCTTTATTATCAGTCCCGTTGCTGCAATCATCACTGATACAATATTGGTGCTCTTCTTCTTCCAATATCTTTTGATTTTATTTTTGATGTCCTGGTATTTGGTCATTTTCTCGAGTTATGCATTGTGTAGACCAAAATCTCTGGGTACTGACACCTCAATTAGCAATGCTGTCTTTTTTGTACTTAAGTACTATATCTGGTTGCAATGCTTTGTTTTATAAATTCACTCTCAATGGGATCATCAGGTCATACGTGAGTGTTGTTTTCTTGTTTTCAGTGATCGCTTTTGGTTCATGTTTCAATGAGTTTGATGAAACTGGGATATTGAGATTCTTTCAGATGTGCCATTGGATTACTCGACATACTTTGTTGTACCTTTGTGTGTACATCTGTTCTGATATGAGTTTTTCCATGCCAAAAGGAGGTGACTAGTGCTTTCTGTTTATACCTGCAAAACCTCCACCTCTCTGATTGACTCAGTCCTGCCATTTTATTCAAGCCATTGGTATAGTGTTCTTGGTCTTGGCCATTTATTATGACTAGTGAGATACCCGTGCTACGCACGGGTGGGAGGCCAGCTGAAGCAAACAGGCAATGCAAATACGGCGAATGCTAAAGCATGAAACCAATAAATTCCACATTCCTGTAGCACCTTCAATCGCACGTCAGACATGGACAGCAAGTTTGTGAAGGATTTCCATGAATAACATACCCGTTCACAAACAAACGGGTATGTTCATGTGTCGAAACATCGATCGTGGGTCCGTGGCAAACCTGCATATGGCGATCCACGAAGTTCATGTTCAGAAAGTAGAAACCATCACGGCATATCGTCATTCACTTGAACTCGATATCTCTTTTTTCATTCCAAAAACATAACTGCAATCACAAATTAATCACAAAATAAACTTTTAACAACATTGTTGATGTTTCCTTCATTGTAAAAACTACCAAGTCAACAGTTAACATGATTTTGAGCCGATAGGTGTTACGGCCTTGGCAAGATCGATGGAGACCGATCTGTTAGCGTATACACAGCCCAAATAGCTATGTGGAATTCTCTCATGTAGAAATTAAACTCACGTCGTTTGAACTTTGGCTGAGGTCGTGATTTACTTTTAATGATGTTTATATACAAATCAAAAAGAAGATAATTGGTTTTGGGTCGTCCTTTCCACATATCTCATGGGATTGTGAGTTGGAGAGATGACCGTGATGGCGGGGAGGGGGTTGGCATTCTCTCAAGCAGGGATTCAACCCATGTCCTTATAAAAGGTCTTTGTCCAAGGTCACCGAGTCCGATCGGTGCAGCCGTTTGTGCGGCACCTGGGAAAATAACGTTATGCGGGAGTCCAAACCTGAAAATGCTGGAGGCCAAAGCTGAAATTGGAAAAACAATATCACCTATTTTACTCGAGGGGATCCCAGGATTACCCACCCAAAATATTGTTGCGATCGGTTCAGCTGTTTTTGCGGTACCTTCGAACGGACGGACAGACGGACAGACAGACGGACGGACATTTGGTGAATTATGGTAAGATTTGTTCTTCATCCCATTTGAGCTGACTACTTTTTAGCTATTCTAATGAGCTTTCTTTGTCTATGCCCAATCTGTCCAACTCTTCTTTTTTTTTTATACCTTTCTGCTCTCTTATCATTCTTACAGTTATTGGTGTGTAATCTGTTGACATTTTGCTTTATCATTTTCTTTTGTCTTTTTTTGCAATCCTTGGGGAAATTTGCTGCTGTATCGGTTTCATGTGTGACATTTTCTATTCACATCTGTCTTTGGAAAGTTTTTGCGAAGTGGGATTGGGATACCTTCTGTGGTTTGTTGTCTTCGTGTTGACATACAAATCGAATTTGGTATTCTGTTGAACTTTTCACATACTCAGCCAATCCAACAGTTGTTATTCTGTGCACCTCATTGAACTCCATCAGGCTGCTGCCTCCTTCTCGTTTCAGCAGGTACATTGTTGGGATGCACTGATTTTTATATAACACTTTGTGGGTAGTGAGGAGTGACCGGCTTGTCATTCCGCAACTGTATTGGCACACTACTACTGCAGGTTTGTTTGTTGGTTTGATTTTGTTTCTCGGGGAGAGTTATGTTTTCAGGATCAGCCTCGTTCTACACAGGTATGCTTTGATAATAGTTTTTTGCATTTGTTTGCGACATATATGATGTGCCTCTTCTATGATGACGTATGTGCATTATGTTTCATTTTTTAGCTGCTGTATCGTTGTATATGAATATATACAACCCTGGTGTTGGGCTAGCGGCTAGGGTGCCAGCTTAGGATCCTAGGATCCTGGGTTCGAATCCCGGTCGATCGCTGAATTAACGCCAGGGGGGTTGACTCAGCCTGTCATCCTTCCGAGGTCGGCTAATTGAGTACCAGTTCACTGGTAATTCCCTGTTTGTCGTTAAAGGCGGCAAAAAGGGTTAGCGTCAGGAAGGGCATCCGGCCGTAAAACATTGCTTCAAAAAGGGGACCGAAAAACAACAACAACCACGGTCCCCAAAAAAGGCCAACCCCCGCTTGCGGGGAAAAAAATGGCCTCAAAAGGTGGTTTTTTTATACAACGATATATGAATATATATTTACGATACAGCGTAATATATATTTACAATATATATTTAACAAACGTTGTATATGAATATATATTCATATACAACGATACAGCAGCTAGAAAATGAAACATAATGCACATACGTCATCATAGAAGAGGGACACAATATATGTCGCAAACAAATGCAAAAAGAAAAAGCTGCTGTATCGTTGTATGCAGGTCGATTTTTACATAGTCCGTCAGGTTAACCTTGTCTGAATGTGCACTTGGCACTCTTATCTCGGCCAAATTCCATTTGAATATCGTCGGAGTACCGTTTCACTAACTTAAGTTGTTCTACCAAATTTTTTTGTCATTGGGTGTGAAGAGCTTTCAATCATCCATGTACGGTAGATGTGTCAACTTTCCTGTTTCTTTGGATGTTCTTCCATTGGTTGTTAAGGTGTATCTGTATCCTTGCTCATTGATGAAATTGCTCAGTGGGTCCTCAACCAGGCAAAACAAGAGAGGGGGAAAGCTGTCTCTCTGGAATTTTTATTGTAAATTTTATTGAAACTTATTTTAACTTCAACCCTGGTATTTCAATCTTCCTGAGTGCTGTCAAATGAATGAAGTATTCCAGTGCTCCATTGCTTTATCATTCAGTTTGATTATTTGGGGGTTGAACTTGTACAATTGCTCAAGGTGGGGAACTTGTTGCTTGAAGGTGGGTAACCCAATCGAAGCAAGGGTGGAAATCACTCCATTTATGACGAGGAAACATCTGATGCCCGAAGTGGAGATCGGTTTCTGAGGTTTGGGACATGGAATGTCGGGACAATGACAGGGAGATCAGCAGAAGTGGAAGAAGTATTGGTCAGAAGAAGAGTGGACATATGTTGTGTGCAAGAGACGAGATGGAAGGGAAGTGGTGTGAGAATGGTGAAGGGTCGGCAGGGACAGAAATACAAGTTTGTGTGGCAAGGGTGCCCGGAGGGCGTGAATGGTGTTGGTGTCCTGTTTTCTGAGGAGTTCGTAGACAGTGTGGTGAGTGTGACGAGAGTGATTGAAAGGTTAATGATGGTGAAAATGATGATTGGAAAGCTCTTGGTGAATGTCATCTCGGGATATGCTCCGCAGGTTGGTCGGAGCGATGAAGAGAAGGACAAGTTCTGGTGTGCAATAGAGAAGCTGATGGAAAACGTGAAAGATGAGGAAGTTGTTGTGGTCGGAGGAGACCTAAATGGATATGTGGGAAGGAGTATGGACGGTTTTGAGGGAGTTCATGGGGGTTACGGATATGGTGTGAGAAATGGAGAAGGTGAAAGGATTTTGGAGTTTGCTGATGGAGCTGATTTGTTGATTTGTAAAACTCAGTTCCAGAAAGAGGATAATAAGCTTGTTACATACACGTCAGGTGGGTCGACGACAACTGTTGACTACCTGATGGTGCGTAGGCGAGAAAGGGGGCACCTCCAGGACACAAAGGTGATCCCGGGGGAGGAGGCTGTTTCACAGCACCACTTGGTTGTCTGCGACATAAGGGTGAAAGGTGTGAGGAGAGCTTGGCGGGTGAAGTACCAACCAAGAATGAAGGTGTGGAGGTTGAAAGTGGTGACAGTAAGGGATGCATTAAAGGAGAGGCTGAGTATGGCAGAGGATGATGTGGTTGAGCTTGAAAGTGGTTGTATGTCAATGAAAGATAGTCTGTTGGGAGCCGTTGGTGAGGTATGTGGATGGACAAAAGGACCACCGAGGCACTCAGAAACATGGTGGTGGGATGATGAAGTTGTAAAGAGGATTGACGAGAAGAGGAAGAAGTTCAAGGAGTGGCAGAAGGCGAAGGGTACGGGGGCAGAAAAAGCAGGGCATGAAAGTTATAAGGCAGCCAAGAAGGCTGCAAAGAAAGAGGTAGCAAAGGCGCAGGAGGCATGTAGGAAAATGTTCGGAGAACGCTTGGATTCGGAAGAGGGTCAGAGAGCGGAATTCAGGATTGCAAAGCAGATAGCGAAAGAGAGGTGTGATGTGATGGGGGTGAGTTGCTTTAAGGATGAAGTGGGACAAATCGTTTTGGACCCAGATGGAATTAAAGGAAGATGGAAGAGATATATGGAAATGCTGTTGAATGCAGAGAATGAATGGGATGGCAACAGAGAGAGTAACCCAGTTTTAGGACAAGCAGAGAAGATAACTGAGAAGGAAGTTGAGGAAGCGATAAAAGCAATGAAGAGTAGAAAAGCGGGAGGGCTGACAGGAGTTGTGGGAGATATGTTGAAAGCAGCAGGAAGTTGGGGTGTGAAGAGAATGACAGAGATCTGTAATCTGGTGGTGAAAGAAGGCTGCATTCCAATGGATTGGGATCTGAGTACCCTCGTCCCTCTATACAAGGGGAAAGGTGACCCTCCGGACTGTGGCTCGTATCGAGCGATAAAGGTATTGGAGCATGGAATGAAGGTATTGGAAAGGGTGTTGGAGAGGAGGATAAGGAATAAAGTGAAGATCGACGAAATGCAGTTTGGATTTTTGCCAGGAAGAGGAACGACAGACGTGCTTTTTATTGTAAGGCAGTTGCAGGAGAAGTACATGGAGAAGTGGAAGAAGTTGTTTCTTGGGTTTGTTGATCTGGAGAAAGCATTCGATAGGGTTCCACGCAAAGTAGTGACATGGGCATTGAGGAAGTTAGGAGTGGAGGAATGGTTGATCAGAGTAGTGATGGCAATGTACAAAAGAGTGCGCACAGCTGTAAGGACGAAGGATGGGAACAGTGGTGAGTTTGAGGTGAAGGTGGGAGTGAATCAGGGGTCGGTACTAAGTCCACTACTATTTGTAGCTGTGATGGATGTGCTGGCTCAGAACGTAATGGAGGGTTTACCGTGGGAGTTGTTGTATGCAGATGATCTGGTGTTGATTGCGGAAAGTATGGATGGACTGAAGGAAAAGAGGAACAAGTGGAAGGAATGTATGGAGACGAAAGGTCTTAAAGTGAATGTAGGAAAGACAAAGGTGATGGCAAGTGGTAAAGCATGTGGTGAGGTGGAAAGAACTGGGAAGTGGCCATGTGCTGTGTGCAGGAAGGGTGTCGGAGTGAACTCCATTCAATCTACAATGTGCGCTGTGTGGGTTCATCAAAAATGTAGTGGTCTGAGAGGGTCATTAACCGGTGTGGCAGCTACATTCAAATGTAAGGTGTGCACAGAGGGAGCTGCAGATGGAGGAAATGTTGAGTTGGATCTTGGAGACGGCGTGAAGCTGGAAGGTGTGAAAACATTTTGCTACCTTGGAGACATGCTGAATGGAGAAGGTGGATCAGACCCGGCAACGGTTGCTGGAGTGAGATGTACATGGAAGAAGTTTCGGGAACTGAGTGGCGTGCTGATGAGGAGGGGAGTGTCGTTGAAGCTGAAGGGAAAGGTGTATGCTGCATGTGTGAGAAGTGTTATGATTTACGGGAGCGAGACATGGGTAATGAACGTAGAGCAGCAACGAAGGCTGGAAAGGGTGGAAATGCGAATGGTTCGGTGGATGTGTGGAGTATCGTTGAGAGAGAGGAAGACAAATGATGAATTGTGAAAGATGATGGGAATAGAGCCTGTGATTGATGCTGTGAAGAGAAACAGGTTGAGATGGATGGTTTGGTCATGTGTTGAGGAAGGATGAAAGTGACTGGTTGAGAAGAGTGATGGAAATGAATGTAGAAGGAAGTAGAGGACGGGGAACACCGAGAAAGACTTGGCTAAAGATGGTGGAAGATGAAATGCGGGCAAGGGGGTTAACAAGGGGAGATGCAGAAAATAGGGCAAAATGGAGAAGATTGTCACGGGGACCGCAAGGCTAACCCCCACTCTCGCAGGGAAAATGGCCTTAAAATGCATGGTGTGTTGTTGTTGAACTTGTCCAATTGCATGTGTTTTATCCTCAATGAATATGGGCACCATCAAAAGCTTTTTGTGGTCTATCCAGGCTGTGGACAATTTGGTTCTTTTCATTTTGCAAATCTGCAGTATGCCCTTCTTTAGCAGTCGGCGGTCTATTGTTTTGTGGCATCTTCTCTTACACCCCTTCCGTTCTGCCTATTGGCCTTCATGTTGTGTTAGGTGGTCATACATAATTTCTGTGAAGATTGCCATGATAAGTTTTTATGTTATTGGTAGATATGTCAATAGCAACACAAGATAAGTAGTGTGAATAATGTCTCAAGCCATCCATGCAGGCATGCTCCCAAAGGTCCAATCAATGAAACCTTTTTTTTTCAATGTTCATGCCCTCTTGGGCATGAACGGCCTGACCGGCATGAAAGCCCGCTTGGAGTTTGCAAAAAAGCACCTAAAGGACTCTCAGACTGTGAGAAACAAGATTCTGTGGTCTTTCATGTGTCTTTCACTGAGGAGAGGCCTCCGTCTGGCCACTCTGCCATAAAGCCCAGATCAGTGGAGTGTTGCAGTGATGGTTGTCCTTCTGGAAGTTTCTCCCATCTCCACTCAGGATCTCTGGAGCTCAGCCAGAGTGACCATCGGGTTCTTGGTCACCTCTCTTACCAAGGCCCTTCTCCCCCGATCGCTCAGTTTGGCCGGGCGGCCAGCTCTAGGAAGAGTCCTGGTTGTTCCAAACTTCTTCCATTTAAGAATTATGGAGGCCACTGTGCTCTTAGGAACCTTCAATGCAGCAGAAATTTTTTTGTCGGCTTCCCCAGATCTGTGCCTCGACACAATCCTGTCTCTGAGTTCTGCAGGAAGTTCCTTCGACCGCATGGCTTGGTTTTTGCTCTGATATGCATTGTCAGCTGTGAGACCTTATATAGACAGGTGTGTGCCTTTCCAAATCATGTCCAATCAATTGAATTTACCACAGGTGGACTCCAATCAAGGTGTATAAACATCTCAAAGATGATCAAGAGAAATGGGAGGCACCTGAGCTAAATTTCAAGTGTCACAGCAAAGGGTATGAATACTTATGTAAATGTGATATTTCCGTTTTTTTATTTTTAAGAAATTTGCAAAACTTTCTAAAATCCTGTTTTCTCTTTGTCATTATGGGGTATTGAATGTAGATTGATGAGGGGAAAAAAAAGAATTTAAACGATTTCAGCATAAGGTTGCAACATAACAAAATGTGAAAAAGTGAAGGGGGTCTGAATACTTTCTGAATGCACTGTATATATATTTTTGTTGACGATTTCATACATTTCGCTTTACTAGGCAAACTGAGTCGATAGCGAGGCAACTGCTATGCATTCTGGGAACTGATCAAAGCCAGGCAGCACCTGACCTGCAATTTAAACTTTTAAACATAACCTGTTGTTGAAGTTTTCAGGCTCCGACTTTGGGCAAAGCTGGGTGGGTGAGAAGATAGCTTTTCTCTTTTGAAGCGGCCTCAATTGTTATGCCTTTCCTCTTATCTTGCCACATCGGAAGGATGTGGCAGTGGTATGGCTGGATTTGGAGAATCCATATGGATCAGTGCCGCATGCCTTGATCAGGTATGCCTGGGATTTATTTTGGGTGCCACGGAGATTTAGGGATTTTTTGATGGCATATTATGATCAGTTTTGGATGCGGTTTGCGACACAGTCCTGTGTAAGAGTGGTAGAAGTTGGAAGTGGGGATCCCGATGGGATGTACCATCTCCCCTATTTTGTTTGTGCTGGTTATGGAGTTGTTGATACGTGCCGTGAGTGGACATGGGAAAGAAGTGGAGCTCGCCCCTGGTCAGAGGTTGCCAGCAATATTTGCTTTCATGGATGACCTGACAGTTGTCCAACAGGCCGCTGATGCAGCAGTGGAGGTACTGGGACGACTGGAAATGTTGATGCGGTGGGCAAGAATGGGATTTAAAGCAAGAAAGTCGAGGAGTGTGGTCGTGAGACGAGGAGTGGTGGATAACATGCACAGGTTTGAGCTGGGAGGGGAGGTGGTTCCATCATTGGTCGAGGCCCCTGTGAAGAGTTTGGGAAGATGGTATACAGTGGAGTTGAATGATGTGGGAAGAGTGGAGGAGGTCAGAAACAAGCTTTTGAGAGGTTTGAAGAGGATTGATGGATGCGGTTTGCCAGGTAAGTTGAAGGTATGGTGTTTGAAGCTTGGATTGATGCCACGAGTATTGTGGCCATTGATGATGTATGATATTGCAATTGGGCATGTAGAGAGGATGGAGGTTGTGGTGAGCGGATTTGTGAGGAGGTGGTTGGGAGTGCCACGCTGTTTGACGAACATTGCCTTTTATGGTCAGGTTGGAAAACTCCAGTTTCCCTTGACATCATTAACCGAGGAGTTGAAGGTGGTGAGGGTGCGGGAGTTCATGATGTTGCGGGATTCAAGTGATGCAGTGGTAAAGAATGCTCTCCCAGAGAAGAAGGGAAGTTGGAAGTGGAATGCGAGAGCAGAGGTGGACGAGATGGAGGAGCGGTTGCAACAGGAGGAGGTCATGGGGATGGTACAGCATGGGAAGCATGGCTTGGGGTGGATGAAGCATGAGCGATGGTGAAAGGCATGTGTGAAAGAGAGGCAGAAGATGGTTGAGAGGGAGGTGAGGGGAGATAGGGAGATATGTGAAAGCAGTCGGTACGGCACAGCAAGGTGCTTGGACTAAGTGGGAAGGTGTGCGGGTGAGGATATTGAAGTGGCAAGAGATTTGGAGGATGGAGCCAATATTGTTGAATTTCCTGTTGCGGGCAACGTATGATGTGCTTCCATCACCAGTAAACTTGAGATTGTGGGGGTTGTTGCAGGAGGAGAGATGTTATTTGTGTGGAGGTGTGGGAACAGTGCAGCATGCACTGAGTGCATGTTCAGTAGCATTGGCAGCAGGACAATACAGGTGGCGACATGATCAGGTGCTGGCGGTGGTTGTGCAGATGGTGCAACAAGAGGTGCTGATGAGAGAAAGAAGAGTGGAGAAGGAGACTGATGGGGGAGAGGTGTGGTTTGTCAAAGAGGGCCAAGTGGTAAGAGGTTGAAAGAGGAGGAGGTGGAAAGCAAGAGGGCTGTCAGATGCTTGTGATTGGCAGGTGGTGGCAGACCTAAAGCCACAATTGGTATTCCCAGAGGAGATCTGTGTGACAAGGTTGCGGCCTGACATTGTCATTTGGTCAGGTGCAACAAGACAGGTCATCTTCGGGGAATTGTCGGTACCTTGGGAAGAGAACAGGGAGGAGGTGCATGAGAGGAAGAGAGGAAAGTACAGTGAGCTGGAGGCAGAGTGCCGGGAGAAGGGTTGGCGAGTTTCATGTCAGCCATTTGAGGTGGGGTGTAGAGGGTATATTGGCAATTCCTTTTCTGCATTTCTTGCTCGGCTGGGAGTGTGTGGGACAGAAAGAAGGAGGATGTGTGACAAGGTGGCCCAGGTTGCCTTGAAAGGCTCATTTTGGATATGGAGGAAGTTTATGGAGGCACGTCGAACGGTGTAGGTTGGTTGTGTGTGTTTTTTTTTTTGTTTTTTTTGTTACTATTATTATTTCTTATTTTGTGTATATGAGTGAGTGGGTGAGGGTGTGTGTTTTTTTGAATGAATAAATTTTTGCATGAGTGTGTGTTTTTGTATGTTCAGTGGTGTATGTTGTAAGGGTAGGTAGGTGGTTGGTTGGTTGGTGTTGTGTGTGTGTGTGTGTATGGGTGTGTATGGGTGTGTATGAATGATCTGGTGTGTTTTGTTGGTGAGTGGTGAAGGGTATAAAGGGTGAAGGGTATAAAGGTGGAATGCTATGGATTCTGGATGCGGAGGTGTTGTTGTTGAAGTCTGCGTTCGCACTGGCTGGGGGTGGGGGTATATACGCATCCAGGTGTCGTTGCTGCATGTGGATGTGTATGTGCTCCTGCTGGCCCACCTTAGCTGACCGTATCGAGGTTGAAGGGCCGAAACGGGATGATGCTGAGGACCTCGACTGAGGACCCGGTCAGTGCGGCACACTTGTGACCAGGTGTGTTTTGAACTTTTATATATATATATATATATATATATATATGTATATACACAGTCACGTGAAAAAGTAAGTGCACCCCATGTAAAGTTTTGACTTTTTCAACATATTTCAACATACAGCTGTTTGATTTTCATTTCAACAATATTGATAGATAACGGTGATATAATACAGACTTGGCATTTAATATGGAATATTTTTTTTGTGGGGGTGAACTTACTTTTCAAGATGACTTAGAACCAAAAGTTCATTGGAATTATGTTGAAATTATTCTAGATTTTGTTAATGTGACCTTTAAAAGAAACAAAAACCACATTTGACATTTCGAAACAAATAAATTGATCCTTGAAAGTGATGTAAACTGATATCGAACTCAATTCATGGACAGTACTGTGTTAAACTTCTGTACGTTTTCCAGAAGTATCTCTTTAGTTTTGCACATTAGCCAATTTTTTTTTAAACTAAAACAAAAGTTAAATTACGACTGGGATTACGGACAGTAAAATTACAGTTCAGTACTTCGTGTAACCCCCACGAGCATTCAGGAGAGCAGGTACACGTTGAGGCATGCTGTTCACGAGATTTTCCAAGGTTTGGACAGGAATCGCTTGCCATACAGTGACAATAGCCTGCTGCAATTCACGCACAGAGGTCGGCTGTTGGTCCAAGTGGTCAATTTGACGCGTTAATTCTGCCCACAAGTTCTCTATCGGATTCATATCCGGGGACATGGCAGGCCACTCCATATGCTCTACACCACGGTCAGCAAGAAAGTGTTGGATCATGCGAGCACGATGAGGCCATGCATTGTCATCTTGGAAAACAAAGTTTCCTCGAAAGGCTGCACGAGCAAATGGAAGCAATGTTTCTTCCAGAATGGCCCTGTACTTGAACTGGTTCAGGCTTCCATTCAGAACAACCAGGTCAGTTTTGCCCCCTGCATGAAAAGCAGCCCAAACGGTCACCCCACCACCTCCAGCTTGGACTCTTGGCACTATACAATCTTTGTTGTAGGCTTCATGCACTTGTCTGCGCACTCGGACGCGGCCATCTTGACGATAGACCAGAAATCTAGACTCGTCACTGAAGATCACGTGATTCCAGTGTCCTGGCTGCCATTGACGGTGCTCTCTGGCCCACTGCAATCGGCGCTGGCAGTGTTGTCTGGTCAGGCGTGGCTTTCCCAGGGGATGCCTGGCACAATAGCCTGCTTGAAGCAGTCGTTGGTTGACTAGCCTTCTGGATACAGGCACATTTGTCAGTTGCTGCCACTCAGCCCTAAGCCGATTAGCTGACTTGGTACGGCCATTGCGGACTAACCGGTGCAGCTGGCTATAATCCCTCCTTGTGGTTCTGCGGGGACGTCCTGGCCTCGGTATTGGAGTAGGGACACCCCTCTGAGCATTTCGTTTCAGGATCTTTGACACCTGACCTTGAGTGATGCCATACTGCCGAGCAATAGCACGCTGTTTCATGCCGTAATTTTGTAAAGCCACCACTCCATGACAAACAGCATTGTCGAGTTGACGGACCATCTCCAGAGGAAGCGGCAATAACTTTTGTAGACGTGCAGCAGTTGTTTTCCCCTAATACAGAACGCAACAACCCTTGTATACCCGACTGTGAAGCCAATCATCAAATGCACCTGTCCGTACATTTTGCCACGCCACCTGTGATATAATCCTGTTGTTGAATTCTAGCTGCGACAGACAATCAGTCACATGGTTCTTTCAACAAATAAATCACCAAAGTGTAAAAGAAACTCACCAGATTGATATACTGAGTTAAGAAAGTAAACCCGTCAAGAAAAAAATATATATTCCATATTAAATGCCAAGTCTGTATAACAAATATCATGAAACATTTACATTTTGTAGTCCATTGTATAATTTAAATAAACATAAATGCAAATTTCGCATGTGGAAAAAGTAAGTACACCCTTGGCTCTAATAGGTGGTATTGCCCCCTTTGGCAGAAACAACCTCAAGTAGGAGTTTCTTATAACTGTGTACCAGTCTCTGACATCGAATGGGAGAAATTTTTGCCCACTGCTCCATGCAGAATTCTTTCAGATGTGCGATATTTGAGGGGTTTCTTGCATGCACAGCTCGTTTCAAATCCCCCCACAACATCTCAATGGGATTTAGATCCGGGCTTTGACTTGGCCATTCCAGAACCCTCCATTTCTTTCTTTTCAGCCATTCCTTGGTGGATTTACTGGTATGTTTGGGGTCATTGTCATGTTGCAAGGTCCACCTTCGGTTGAGCTTCAACTCTCCGACAGATGGCCTCACATTATCCTCAAGCACCCTCTGGTACAATGAAGAATTCATCGTGGATTATATGATGGTGAGCTGCCCAGGACCTGATGCAGCAAAGCTGCCCCAAACCATAATATTTCCACCACCATGCTTTACAGTTGGTTTCAGGTTCTTGTGGTCAAATGCTGTCTTTGGTTTTCGCCAAGCATGTCTTCTGGTACTGTGGCCAAATAGCTCGACCTTTGACTCATCTGTCCAGAGCACATTGTTCCAGAAGTGCTGGTCTTTGCCTCGGTGTTCATTGGCAAACTTTAGTCTTGCCCTGATGTTCTTTCTGGAAAGCAAAGGTTTCCTCCTGGCACACCTCCCATGTAGATCAAATTTGTGCAGCCTCTTTCTAATGGTAGACTCGTGCACTTTGACATCAACAGTGGCAAGAGCTACCTGTAGGTCCTGTGATGACATTCTGGGGTTCTCAGAGACTTCTTTCAGCATCTTGCAGTCTGCTCTCGGGCTGAACTTGCTGGGGCGGCCTTGCCTGAACAAATTGGCAGTTATTTGGAATCTTCTCCACTTGTAGATGATCTTCCGAACAGTCGAATGATTGATTTCAAATTGTTTGGAGATCATCTTAAATCCCTTCCCAGACTCATAGGCATCTATAACCTTCTTTGTGAAGGCCTCAGAGAGCTCTTTTGATCTCGGCATGGTGATGCCACACACGTCAACAACAAAGAGCAAACCAAACTAAATGTCTGAGGTTTAAATAAGACAGGTTCCTCCAAGATCCTATCTTACGATGTTCTCATAATTTGCACCTGAGCTGGGGCACCTGATTCTAATTTTAGGTATTTGAAGTCGTGATAAATGTAGGGGTGTACTTACTTTTTCCACATGCGAAATTTGCATTTATGTTTATTTAAATTATACAATGGACTACAAAATGTAAATGATTCATGATATTTGTTATATTATATCACCTTTATCTATCAATATTGTTGAAATGAAGATCAAATAGCTGTATGTTGAAATATGTTGAAAAAGTCAAAACTTTACATGGGGTGTACTTACCTTTTCACGTGACTGTATGTGTGTATATATATATATATATATATATATATATATATATATATATATATATATATATATATATATATATATTATAATAGCCGTAGATGATTCTGTCTGTCTCTGTCTGTCTGTCTGTTGGGTGTCTGTCCGGGGTGTGGCTTACTCGGTTTGCAGAGTAGCTTCACCCATAGCTCCACCCATTCTGGGAGAGGCTTCATATAATTATAAACAAATATCCACCATTTTATTAACTCGCATAGCTTTGAGGCCTGTTTTGTAGGCCCGTGGTGTCTTGCTATCTCTCCCAGTTTTATTTCAAATCAAATTCGATATATCATTTCATTTTTCACAGTCGCTAACATAGTTTTAGACTCGGTTGAAAAAAAACGGGAAGAAAATCCGATGAAAGTTGCCCTTTATAGAACGAAATGAATTCTCAAACGCCTGTAACTTCAAGGCCATTGAGTCTCTCTCACACCTTTATCTCCAATCTAACTCACCATATGATTTCATTTTTATCGATGGTTTTAGACTCGGTGTCAGCAATAATTGAGAACATTCCACACACGCGGGAAAATGCAGAGATATATTTTTAAAAATCGCGTCATGGTGTATCATACACCGCCCAACATGACACCGATGGCAACGTGTCGATATATATTAAAAATTCGCTTTTGCTTTTCCGTTAAGATATATTACATTTTCGTTTGATGACAGTCGTCACAAAAACGTCAGCAATGATGCCGACATATATTTCTTCGTTTTTATTTCATTCAACATTATTAGCCGGAAGTAAAATATGTTTCAGGAAATTACCGAGAGATATTTCTTCGTTTTTATTAGTTATGTGCGCATACACTTTAAATAGGTTTATTTGAAATCTTTAATTTTCCACAATATAATTTACTTGCCATTTATCATTTGATGATTACGAGACACTTCCTCTTGAGGATCGTGACAATTCATGCGCTGCGTGGAAACTTATATTTCCAAAATGAATGAGACGATCGATGAAGAACGCAGACTTGAACAGGATGTAGCTAGAAAACGAATGAGACGGGCGAACGAGTCCATCGACGAACGTCAATGCAAACTTGCGGGGTCACCCGTGGGAATCCCACGGGCATGGATGTGTGTGACATTTCGACATATTGAGTTAGATGCTGCACATTCATTTTTACAAAATGATTACTGGCAAGTCATCAGATCCAGAAATGATGTAATGAACACAATTTATTTACGCGCAAGCAAGAAAGCAAGACGGGCCGATTTCCGATTCCGACGGGCCGACGGGCGAGACGGGCCGATTTGGAGCAAGAAAAAGAACGAGACGGGAGAAAAACGAGAGAAACGAGACGGGGAAAGCCGATTGGAGAGGCGAGTGAGGAGCGATTGGAGAGGAGAGTGAGGCGTGATTGGAGAGGCAAGTGAGGAGCGATTGGAGAGGCGAGTGAGGAGCGATTGGAGAGGCGAGTGAGGAGCGATTGGAGAGGCGAGTGAGGAGCGATTGGAGGGGAGTGTGAGGTGCGATTGGAGGGGAGTGTGAGGCGCGATTGGAGACGAGTGTGAGGCGTGATTGGAGAGGTGTGTGAGGCACGATTGGAGAGGAGTGTGAGGCGCGATTGGAGAGGAGTGTGAGGCGCGATTGGAGAGGAGTGTGAGGCGCGATTGGAGAGGAGTGTGAGGCGCGATTGGAGAGGAGTGTGAGGCGCGATTGGAGAGGAGTGTGAGGCGCGATTGGAGAGGAGTGTGAGGCGTCATTGACGAGGAGTGTGAGGCGCGATTGGAGAGGCGTGTGAGGGATTGGAGAGGTGAGGGATTGGAAAGGAGAGGAATGTGAGGGATTGGAGAGGAGAGGAGTGCTACGTGGAGAGAGGAGAGTGTCAGGTGGAGAGAGGAGAGTGTCAGGTGGAGAGAGGAGAGAGGAGAGTGTCGGGTGGAGAGAGGAGAGTGTGAGGTGGAGAGGAGTGAGGGGTCACATATTATGTGAAATAAATAAATTGTGTTCATTACACCATTTCTGGATCTGATGACTTGCCAGTAACCATTTTGTAAAAATGAATGTGCAGCATCTAACTCAATATGTCGAAATGTCACACACATCCATGCCCGTGGGATTCCCATGGGTGACCCCGCTGGTATATATATATTGTTGCGGTTTTCAAATAAAGGTCAATTTCCCCTCTTTTTTTTTTTTTTTTTTTGTTTACAGAGTCGAGGCTTGTGAAAGAGCTAACATTTATCAAACAAACAAATCAAACAAAAAAGTAAACAAAGTATATAAAAATGGGAGTGGTCAACAAGATGGGGAGAGAAGGGGAGGAAGCACACAAACACAACATTTGAGGGCAGGGACATCGGGAGATGTGTGGGAGGCAGAGGGCCTGGGGGGAGGCAGGATAGGTATAAAACGCAAGGACACCAAGGACTTCCAGGAAAGAAGACAAAAGTCACCTCAAAAAAGTGGATTTGGGGTGAAATTAGCGGGGGTAGAAAAGATCAAGGTTTTGGATTGGGGAAGATAAGAGATTGTGGTGAACAGCCGTTTTAAAGACCTGGAGGGAGGAGTGGGATTGAAGAGAGTGAGGGAGTTTGTTCCAGAGGCGGGAGAAAAGAGGAATGAAGGAGTGAAGGTGAGCAGAGAGTCTTGATTTTGGCAGTTTAACCATAAGAGGGTTGCAGGCAGATCTTGTGCGACCTGCAGGAATATTTGGGGGACAGAGAGAGCTGGGGGAACAAGGCTGGAGAGGATTCGGTAGAAGACGGAAAGACCACCAACCTGCCTGTGGTGAGTAAGTGAAAGGCCCTCGGAGATAGCGTAATCGCGGGAGATTCCAATGATTCTGAACGCTTTGGTTTCAACAGCGTGAAGACGAGCTAGGTGTGAGGCAGGAGCACCAGCCCAGAGAGGAGAGCAGTAATCCATTGAGCTGCGGATGAAAGCCTTGTATGTGGTGAGGAGCTCAGGTGTGCCAAGGAAGGACTTCGCACGACGGAGGATGCCCAGTCGGCAACTGGGTTTGGAGGCCACCTTGAAAATGTGGTTTTCCCAGGAAAGATCATGGCAGATAGTGAGACCCAAAAGCTTGAGTGACAGAACTTCTTGGAGAGGATTATTCAGAAAGTAGATGGGAGGGTTGTCCAGTCGGTCTTTTTGGAGAGACATCGTAAGAGTGTGACATTTGTCAGGATTGAAAGACATGTTCCACTTGTTTGCCCAGTCTGTGATTTTGTCCAGGTCTGCAGAGAGTGAGGAGGCTGCAGACTGCCGAACTTAGGGATGAGGAATGGAGCGGCAGAGAGTGGAGTCATCAGCAAAGAGATAGAGAGGATTCTCAAGAGAGTCAGAGAGATCATTGATGAAGACCAGAAAAGGCACAGGGCCCAGAACACTGCCTTGGGGAACTCCAGCCTGAACATGAAGAGGAGATGAGAGAAACCCATTCAGGGCCACACGTTGACTACGACGAGAGAGGAAATCCGCCAGCCATGCGTGGAGATTTCCATGGATACCAAAGGAGGAGAGTTTGGTGAGCAGAGCGGGGTGCTAGACCGTATCGAAGGCACGTGATATGTCGAGGGAGACAGCTCTAATTTCCTGTTTGGCATTGAGGACCTCCATCCATTGTTGAGACAGCAGAAGCTGCATGTCCAGAGTAGAGTGAGCTGGTCTGAAACCAAATTGATGATCAGAGATCAAGCAATTGGAGAAGAGGAAAGATTTCATATCCGAAGCAATGATGGATTCCACGACTTTGCTGATAATTGGGAGAAGGCTGAATGGTCTGTAGTTGCTAGGATCTGTTTTTGCACCTTTTTTGTTCAAAGCGGTGATGTTGGCTGATTTCCAAGCAGATGGCAGTTGACCTTGAGCAAAAGAGAGGGTGAAGAGAACAGAGAGAGGGAGTGAAAGAGCGGAAGAACAGGATTTTAGGACCCGTGGGCTGATGCCGTCTGGTCCAGTTGCAGAATCAGAGTCGAGGATTGACAGAAACTTCTCCACCTTGTCGGGAGCGAAGGACACAGAGTCCAGGATCAGCTGGGTTCAACTGGGTACGGTGGGTACAGAGAGAGACGCTGTTGGGACACAATATTTTGAAGCAAACACAGAGTTGAGGCATTCAGCTTTTTCACGTGCGGAGTCAGCTGTGTAGCCGTTTGAGGTAAGGGAGGGGATGGAGGGGGAACAAACACCAGAAACAGATTTGACCAGACGCCACCAGGATTTGGAAGAGGGAGACAGATAAGAGAGTTCGGGCTTGAGAACAGAGAGATATTGTTTCCTGGCTCTCCTGAGGGTAGACACACACTTGTTTCGGGCTTTGTGAAAGGAAATGAGATTTCCTTCCGTTGGATTTGCTTTCCAGGAGACGAAGGCAAGTTGTTTCTGGGTAACAGCCTCACCACAAGATTCCGTGTACCATGAATGAGAGGAAGAGTATGACAACAGAAGACGAGATGGGATAAATCTGTGCATGAGAAAGAGCAGTTTGCTTTGGAAGAATTCCCAGGAAGAATTTATGTCAGAGGCAGTAGAGATGGGAGACCAGTCCAGATGATTGATGGCTGCTTGAAGACCGTGCCAGTTGGCCTGAGTGAAATGCCAGACTCGTCGACGCTGAGGAGGCTCTCTGAGAATGGTCAAAGAGATGTCCACTTTAACAAGCACATGATCAGATGAGCCGATTGGAGCAGAAGAAGAGCAGCAGACATTTTCAGGGAAGTTAGTCATAACCAAGTCCAGAAGAGAAGATGCTCCGTTGACTGAGATCCGGGTCGGGAAATTGACAGATTGTGTCAGTCCCAGTGAGTCGCAGAAGTCCTTTGCTGAGGAGCCATGGCTGGTGAGAGAGGTACCCACACCTAGAGTCCCTGTATAAAGAGAGTTTCGCCATGCGCTGACCCGAGATTTCTGGTCACGTGATTTCGTGGCGCCATTTTGTGTCTAACTTCACCGTCCGTGAACGTCAGCTTGGTACGGGAATGTTGTTTATTGCCAAACAAAATGACTGTTGTTCTGCTTTTGGTTGTTCAAACCAATCTGGGAAATATAAGATGTATAGATTTCCAAGTGATAAAGTCAGAAGACAAATTTGGGAAGCGAAAGTCAGACGAAAGAGCTGGAAAGGGATCGACTCCTCGAGACTCTGCCAGGTAGGCCCACGCCGCTTGATGATCGATGTTCAAAAGCAATTCTATCTGCTCGGTTTTTTTTTGGTTATCTGTCCGTTGAAAACCCTTTTAAAGGGAAGTGATTTGTGTTTGTTTATAATCTTCAAGGAGCTGACCAAAAATGCATTTCCGTGGGAAGAACCCTGCTCAATTTTTTTCGGGTAGTCCTAGCAGACCGCATATTGTCATTGATTGATGAAATGTCCCGGTACAGTGACATTGCCTGGTCTGCGGTTGTGAGGAGTGAACGGAGTGGTGATGAGTTTCACTTGTGAGGAGTGAACGGAGTAGTGATGAGTCTCACTTGTGAGGAGTGAACGGAGTAGTGATGAGTTTCACTTGTGAGGAGTGAACGTAGTGGGATGAAGTGTTGGTCTGGTCAGAGTGTTGTATTACGGGCAGAGTTTTCTTACGGTCTGAATGTATGAATCATGTTCTGTACTGAATGTATGAACCAAGTTTTGTACTGATTGTTTACTGTGTTGGCCTCATCGTGTTCCTGGTGAAATTAAACAAGTTATGGTGAATACGACGTATTATCTGTGCTTTTCCATATCTGTTTGACTAGACGAACCGTGCACACTGCAGGTATTTTTAAAAGTTTTTTCTCTGTTTAATTACGGCTTGGCGCAGTCGAAAATTAAGTGTTAATTAAGTCGCCAGCTATGAAACATATTAATCGATCAGGCAATATCCATCAGAGTTCTGGGCAAGGGTGTAGTAATAAATGAACGTTTCAATCTTACTAGATGCCGATGACGTTTTCCTTATGTCAGAGACAGAAGCTGACTTGCAGCTTGTTAAATCATTACAATGGAAATTGAATATAAATGTCGATAAAACTAAAGTTGTACACTATAGAAATATGGCAATACCACGTACAGAATTTGTTTTAAGTGTGTTAGACTATATGTCGGCTGGAAGTCCTACACCGGAATTGCTCTCGGCACCCTTTAAAAAATATTGGATATGCCCACACTCCTTTCTAAAAGTTATTAAAATTCAGAGAACGACAGCATTGGTTTGTCTTACTTATAATGTTAGCTCTTATATGCAGTGTTGGCTTGTAATATGCATTGCCATACCACTTTTAATATCACCACACAGCTCTTTTTCACGGCAATAGCTGAGTTTTTGACAAAACAAATATCACCTGTATGTAATAATAAGACTAAATATGTGAAGTAAAATTTTTTTAGCAGGTTTAGAATATATCACCCCATATCACGAATGTACATGTATATCTAATCCGACACACTTAGACACAAAATGGCGTCCAAATTTGAGTTGACACAACTCTATATACAGGGACTCTTCCCACACCCAGCCAACTGACATGGTGACAATTGAAATCACCACATATGAGGAAGAGAGAGTTAGGATGAGTAGACAGAAGTTGGTCCATATTATCAGACAGCGAGATGTAGATGGAGTCATCACTTTTTGGTGGACGGTACAACACACATATGAACAAGAGGTGGGAGCGAAGGGGAAGCCGTAGCCAGAGGTATTCCTGGGGGTGAGGTGGAGAGAGTGCAGTGCAGTCTTAGTTAGTTACACCACAACATGTAGCCTCGCGATAGTTCAGTTATTTCTTAGTAAATGTTAGCGTAGTCCTTGTCCTGTGTTAGTTTTGCGTTCAGTAGTCCAGTGAAAATTAGGTGTCCTTATGGCGCTTTGGTTTGGTTTTGACGCTGAAATACCACGCGGCAGGCCCGAACAAGTCGACTGAGGCCGAAGGAAGGCGGGGCAGGAGGAGTGGGAGTGGCCGGTATATCGGTAAGCCGGTATATCGGTAAGCACGAGCCGCCAATCAGGGCTCGAGGGGAGTGGCTTACTACTGCAGCAGAGGCGGGGTTTTGGAACATTCGAGTCGGGCCGGGGCGGAGCCATGTAACCCCGCTCCGAGCCCCCCCCCCACCACAGTTGAGAGAACGCGGCAGAAGACGAGGGTGAGAGGAGCCCAGGAGCGGAGACGCAGACGAGTTGAGAATGCTCGTCAGTATTGCCTCGTATTGAGTCGTATCGCCTATGAACTGAATTACCTCGTGGTACACGAACTTTGCCCTGTTCCCCACACTCTGCGCAGTATTAATCGCGCGCTGTAAAGAACGACCTGCGCCGGGCCAAAGACGCGTGATTTCCCTCCTGCCTGCCTTCGCCTCGATACGTGCCGTGACCGCCAAAGGGCCACGCTGGGTGAGCTGTCCCGGAGCGACCGAAGCAGGCGCACTGGGCACGCGAACTCCTCTTCCTCCATCTCCCCGTGTATGTGAGTGGGCCCATTGTCTGAGTTTAAGTATATGACTGACTAAGTTCTGCCCTGTGTCCTTTTCCTTCTACCAATTCCTGTACATCGTGCAAATAAATCTTGTTCTTTCTTCTGATTCGATCGTCCTGTCTTTTCCATCATTGACTTTGCATGGTACGAATAGAATCGCTCTAATCGGGTTCGAATAGAGAAGTAACAGCGTGAGTCACGTGATACGCAATCCGCTTGGGCGTACTCCATTAAGCGTGGCTCGTGCGAGACTCGATCCCCGCTTCCGCTGCGGCATGGGTACCAAAAGTACGTGTGAATTCGTCCCGAAACCTTTTTCCACGTTTGCCCGGAAGTGGTGACTCGGTCTCGCGGTTTCGAAGACCCAGGGGGAAAAAGGGGTTTAATCTCCCCCTTTGTAACGGGAACGGGCTTCGAAGATCCGCAACAATATATAGATATATATTTATATATACAGTCACGTGAAAAAGTAAGTACACCCCATGTAAAATTTTGTCTTTTTCACCATATTTCAACATATAGCTATTTGATCTTCATTTCAACAATATTGATAGATAAAAGCGATATAATATAACAAATATCATGAAACATTTACATTTTGTAGTCCATTGTATAATTTAAATAAACATAAATGCAAATTTCGCATGTGGAAAAAGTAAGTACACCCCTACATTTATCACTACTTCAAATACCTAAAATTAGAATCAGGTGCACCAGCTCAGGTGCAAATGATTAGAACATCGTTACAGAGGATCTTTGAAGAACCTGTCTTATTTAAACCTCAGACATTTAGTTTGGTTTGCTCTTTGTTGTTGAAGTGTGTGGCATCACCATGCCTAGATCAAAAGAGCTCTCTGAGGCCTTCAGAAAGAAGGTTATAGATGCCTACGAGTCTGGGAAGGGATTTTAAAAGATCTCCAAACAATTTGAAATCAATCATTTGACTGTCCGGAAGATCATCTTCAAGTGGAGAAGATTCCAAACAACTGCCAACTTGTTCAGGCCAGGCCGCCCCAGCAAGTTCAGCCCGGGAGCAGACCGCAAGATGCTGAAAGAAGTCTCGAAGAACCCCAGAATGTCATCACGGGACCTACAGGTCACCCTTGCCACTGTTGATGTCAAAGTGCACGAGTCTACCATTAGAAAGAGGCTGCACAAATTTGATCTACATGGGAGCTGTGCCAGGAGGAAACCTTTGCTGTCCAGAAAGAACATCAGGGCAAGACTAAAGTTTGCCAATGAACACCTAGGCAAAGACCAGCACTTCTGGAACAATGTGCTCTGGACAGATGAGTCAAAGGTAGAGCTATTTGGCCACAGTACCAGAAGACATGTTTGGCAAAAACCAAAGACAGCCTTTGACCGCAAGAACTTGATACCAACTATAAAGCATGGTGGTGGAAATATTATGGTTTGGGGCAGCTTTGCTGCATCAGGGCCTGGGCAGCTCACCATCATAGAATCCACTATGAATTCTTCATTGAACCAGAGGGTGCTTGAAGTTAATGTGAGGCCATCTGTCGGAGAGTTGAAGCTCAACCGAAGGTGGACCTTGCAGCATGACAATGACCCTAAACATACCAGTAAATCCACCAATGAATGGCTGAAAAGAAAGAAATGGAGGGTTCTGGAATGGCCAAGTCAAAGCCCGGATCTAAATCCCATCGAGATGTTGTGGGGGGATTTGAAACGAGCTGTGCATGCAAGAAACCCCTCAAACTTCGCACAGCTGAAAGAATTCTGCATGGAGGAGTGGGCAAAAATTTCTCCCAGTCGATGTCAGAGACTGGTATACAGTTCTAAGAAACGCCTTCTTGAGGTTGTTTCTGCCAAAGGGGGCAATACCACCTATTAGAGCCAAGGGTGTACTTACTTTTTCCACATGCGAAATTTGCATTTATATTTATTTAAGTTATACAATTGACTACAAAATGTAAATGTTTCATTATATTTGTTATATTATATCACCTTTATCTATCAATATTGTTGAAATGAAGATCAAATAGCTGTATGTTGAAATATGTTGAAAAAGTCAAAAATTTACATGGGGTGTACTTACTTTTTCACAAGACTGTATATATATATATATATATATATATATATATATATATATATATATATATATATATATATATATATATATATATATATATACGTATATATATATACGTATATATATATACGTATATATATATACGTATATATATATACGTATATATATATACATATATATATATATATATATATATATATATATATATATATATATATATATATGTGTGTGTGTGTGTGAAATGTGTGCCTCACTGACCGGGGCCTCAGTCGAGGTCCTCAGCATCATCTCGTTTCGGCCCTTCAACCTCAACACAGTCAGCTAAGGTGGGCCAGCAGGGGCATATACGCCTCTCCATGCAGCAGCTACACCTGGATGCGTACATACCCCCAACCCCAGCCAGTGAGAACACAGACTACAACAACAAAACCGCCTCCACTCCCAGAATCCACAGCCCCTCATCTACTCACTCACACACCAAAAAAAACAAAAAACACCACCTACCCTTACAACATGCACCACTCAAACAAAACCACATTCATGCAAAACTACACCCACTCCTCCAATACACACACACACACACACACACACACACACACACACACACACACACACACACACACACACACACACACACACCATTCACATATCTCCATCTCACTTCCACGCTCAGTCACTACCCCTTTAGGCTGAAATGAACCACCACCCACAACCTCAACCTACACCGTTCGACGTGCCTCCATAAACTTCCTCCATATCCAAAGTGAGCCTTTCAAGGAAACCTGCACCACTCTCTCCCACATCATCCTTCTTTCTGTCCCACACACTCAAAGCCGAGCAAGAAATGCAGAAAAGGAATTGCCAATATACCCTCTACACCCCACCTCAAATGGCTGACACGAAACTCGCCAACCCTTCTCCCGGCACTCTGCCTCCAGCTCAGTACTTTCCTCTCTTCCTCTCGTGCACCTCCTCCATGTTCTCTTCCCAAGGTACAGACAATTCCCCTAAGAGGACCTGTCTTGTTGCACCTGGCCAGATGACAAGGTCTGGCCACAACCTTGTCACACAGATAGCCTCTGGGAATACAAATTGTGACTTTAGGTCTGCCTCCACCTGTCAATCACAAGCATCTGACAGCCCTCTTGCTTTCCACCTCCTCCTCTTTCCACCTCTTACCACTTGGCCCTCTTTGACAAACAACACCTCTCCCCCATCGGTCTCCTTCTCCACTCTTCTCTCTCTTGATCTCAGCACCTCTTGATGCACCATCTGCACGAACACCGTCAGCACCTGATCGTGCCGCCACTTGTATCTTCCTGCTGCCATGCTGCACTGTTCCCAAACCTCCACACCAAGAACATCTCTCCTCCTGCAACAACCCCCCACAATCTCCAGTTTGCTTGTGACGGAAGCACATCATACGTTGCCCGCAACAGGAAACTCAACAATATTGGCTCCATCCTCCAAATCCCTTGCCACTGCAATGTCCTCACCCGCACCCCTTCCCACCATGTCCATATACATACATACATACATACATACATACATACATACATACATACATACATACATACATACAGTTGTAAGTAGCCTGGTGTTGGTTTAGCGGTTAGGGTTCCGGCTTGGGATCATAGGATCCTGGGTTCGAATCTTGGTCGATCGCTGAATTAACACCAGAGGGGTTGACTCAGCCTGTCCTCCTTCTGAGGTCCAGTTCACTGGCATATTGAGTACCAGTTCACTGGTAATTCCCTGTGTGTCGCAAGAGGTGACTGGTAACCAACAGGGTTGGTGGCAGGAAGGGCATCTGTCTGTTAAACATTGCTTCAAAAAGGGGACCACGATGCCCAAAAAAAAGGCAAACACTGCTCTGCGGGGAAAAATGGCCTCTAAAGGCGGTTCTTTTCTTCTATTCAGTCAGTTGTAAAGTTACGAGTTAACTCAAATCAATGACACACTTTCTCAAATCACAATTTCAAACACGAATTTGTCATAATATTGAAGATACCTCTCCATGTTCTTCAATTTATCATAGTTATTATTGACTGAAACTCTCTCCATAGACAGTGGCGTACCTAAGGTATGGCAGGTATGGCACGTGCCCTGGGCGCCACTTGAAGGGGAGCGCCACTGAGCAGTTTCTATTAAAGTCAGACTAGCCATCCTCGGATCATGAAAAAAGAATTTTCTTCAGATGTATGATCTGTCTTTGATTATCATGGGTGAGAAGCACTAGGATGGCTAGATTGTTAAATCACTTATATAAATTATTAGGTACAAATACAGTGCTGGGAGCTACATGACCACATACCTCACAGTACCACTGCCCAGTGCCAACTGGCAGTAAGACCATTCTCCTGCGCAAACTAGGGAGGTAGTCTAGAATTTTGTGCAAAATCTGTGAAATTTAATGTTCTTATTAAAAGTGCCATTTCCTTATTTCAGAGCATTGTGTAAGAAGACCATGAAACGTTTCTTCACGAAGAAGAAGGAAAGTGGAGCTGAAGGACGGAAGAGACTAAAGTTGGAGACTGAGGAAGCCAAGAAGTCGAGCAAGTTCTTCATGCCCTTCTTTGAAAAGCCCAGAACAAGTTGTTCGACACGTTCCATGGAGTCGCCTGCACCTGCTACAAATTTGTTAGAATCCGAAGGTGGATGAAGTACAAATGCATCACAAGCCGAGGAGGAAGTCAAGTCAGATAAATCTGAGAATGACGAGATTAAAAATGATGCTGCCAGAGAGAACGTGGACATGACAGGAGGGGAAGACGATGGTGGTGGTGATGTTGAGTTTTTTGACGAGATATTGCCTGACGAGATTGAACCTGACGACACTGAACCTAGTGAACTGAATAGTGTTGAAGAGCCTCGAACTGTCATACCAGAAGTGATTGAACAGCATGACATTAGACTTCTGAAGTTCGACAAGGATACTGGAAAAGCAATTCTGCCTGACGCGTTGAGAACAGAAATAATAAAGCTGGGTTCGAAGTATTTCCAGAACAGTGAGGGGCCTTTCCTACCAACAAATAACCGCTCAATGAACAAAACTTGGTTCAAGAGGAAATTGGGAAATGGTCATGGTGAGGAAGTGACTTGCTCATGGCTGGTCTATTCCCCTTCTAAAAAGTCTGCATTTTGTATCTGTTGTCTTCTCTATTCCTGTTCCCGGTCAGACCATCAATCCTCATTGGAGCAGGAAAGTTGATTCAACCAGTGGAAAGCACCTGAAAGGATTAGTGTTCATGAAAATGCTAAGAATCATCGGGAGTGCTTCACACAGTGGAAAGAGATTTAGCTGAAAACAGAGGAGTTATTGACGTTGAACTTCAGTCACAGATTGAGAAGGAAAAGCAGAAGTGGCGTGATATCTTGAGGAGAATCCTTCACTGCATAAAATTCCTTGTGACTCAGAACCCGGCTTTGCGAGGACACAGGGAGTCTCTTCAGCTGGACGATGACTCCAATGTGGGAAACTTCCTTGGCTTATTGAAACCACTGGCCATCGTTGACCCTGTCATGAAAGAACACCTCAATCGTGTGGAAAGTCATCCTGGATCCACGTCTTATCTTTCACTGGGTGTCAAGAACGTATTCATCCACATGATGGCATCCACTGTTCACCAGAGTTTACTGAGAAGCATTTGTAAAGCGTAAAGACCAGTACTATGGTCTCTTGTTCGACTCGACTCCTGATCAGGCACACCGTGAGCAGATGTCAGAAGTAGTGAGGTACGTGGAAGTTGATTTTGAGAGGAAAACAGTCCGTGTTGAAGAGTCCTTCCTTGGTTTTATCCTGATAAGCCAGAATGATGCTGAGAGCTTGGTTGAAGACATCTTGAAACAGCTAGAGAAGGACGAAATGGAGCTACAAGATTGTTGGTCACAGTGCTATGAAAACGCTGCTGTGATGGCTGGACACAGAAGTGGTGTCATCAAAGAATAAGTGAGAAAAACAACCTGGCAGTGTTTGTGAATTGCGACAATCACTCACTCAAGTTGGTGGGTGTACACGCAGCCAAGCAGAATACAATGATGGTCACGTTTTTTGGAACCATCGAAGCTCTCTACGTGTTCTTCTCTCGTTCAACACAGCGCTGGGAAAAACTCAAAAACGCTGTGCCTGTGGTTGTTAAGTCGGAGTCCGAAACCAGGTGGAGTGCAAGGACAGAAGCAGTGAAGCCCATCAACAAGTACCTTGAGGAGATACTTCAAGTTCTCCAGGACATGATAGACAATGAAAACGAGACCAGTGAAACAAGAAGTGATGCAAGGCAGCTGCATAACCGCATGTTGAGTTACGATTTTCTGACTTCGGAACAAAGTACTCATTCGCATTGACCGTATTCAAAAGAGGCTGCAGGATCCTAGCATGAACTTCCACGATGCTGCCCTGGATTTGAAAGCCCTCCGAGATCATTTTGATGATGAAAGAGAAGTGTTGGTCAGTGAGTCACTCGAAGAAGGACTCGGTCTCTGTCAAGAATGGAATATTGAAGTTGAAAGACGTCAGAGACGAAAGAAACGAATGGCTGATGAGAACTCGAGAGACGCTGGGTTAACAGCCAAGGAGGAAATGGAAAGAGTCATGAAGGGAACACTCGACCGTCTTCACAGAGAAATGGATGAAAGGTTCGCTCGTTTGCACGACACTGACGCCAAATTTGGGTTCCTTCTCGATGTCGAGGGACTATGTTATGGTGCCGACAGTAACGACCTGAAGAAGAAGTGCAAAAATTTGGGCGAATTGTACAGCTCTGATGTTGATGGACAGCAGCTATATGAAGACATTTTGGATTGCAGAATGTTGCTATCAAGTCGGGCCAACATGAAAATATCAAGACTTGAAGAGCTTCTCGAATTAATTGTTCAGTATGGAGATGAGAGCATCTTCCCCAATCTTCGCATTGCTATTCAGATAATGCTAACCATCGCAGTTTCCATCGCTAGCTGTGAGAGATCATTCAGCAAGTTAAAGCTAATACGTATTTGAGAGCCTCCATGGGTCAAGGCAGACTCTGTGATCTTGCTCTGCTGAGTGTAGAAAGAGAAGAAACTGAAAAAACTGTCTTTGAGCACATCATAGACCAATTTGCATCAGTGAAAGCAAGGAAGATGCAGTTGTAATTTTCATGTGGTGCCATCATTTGTGAATTAAAAGATTAACGAGCTTGACTTGTATTTTTGAGCTGATTTTATGGTAAAGTTATCTGAAAGATGGGTTTCAGATGTTTGGACAGGGGCACAATTTCAGTGCTTGCCATAGGCGCTATTTTCCGGAGATACGCCCCTGTCCATAGAGTATATGAAGGGTGAATACATTTGAGAGAAAGATACAATTTATGTGAACAGTCTGACTATGCTCTGGAATGCATTATTACTACACTGTTGGGAAAGGATTGACCCAAACATAATCCATAAACTCATTAAATAAATCCCAAATGGTGTTAGGCAGTTCTCAAGGCAAAAGGGGGTCACACAAATTATTTATTACACGATTATTTATTATTCCAGTGTCAGTTACATTGCTTTGGGTCATGTGACCCGCAGTGAGCAGATTGAGGCTGTACTGGCAGATTTTTTTAATTCACGGATGTTTTTGTTTGCTTTCTCATTGCCATCGCTCCCCGAGCAACACTTTGTCTTGTCCCATGCCAGCCTGTAGCCACAACGAGCTTGTGCCTGCCTTGCATGCCATCTTGCCTGAGGTTGTTTTGTCAATTCCAATCAAGTCTGCCATTTTGCTCAGTCTATAGCCAAAACTTCAATATCCGCATCAGCATTTATTAACACCTGTTGGGTTGCAAATCAATCCTGTTTCACAGAACGTAGCTCCTACTATATTTCCAACATAATAACGAATGCACCTTATTTATACTACGCAGATATGTAAAATTGTTCATATTACAATCACCACAGTGTAACCATATTGTTTGTGGAAGGAACTTGGGAATTTGCTTTAGTTCTGTTCATATTAATGTCCTTCTTCAGAAGGAAGTTTGCCAATTTTGCCAAAAATTTTGCCAAAATAACTTTGCCAATTGTTATCCTCACCTGAGGAGAGGGTATTGCATTTGAGTCCGGTTGTCTGTCTGTTTGTCTGTCTGTCTGTCTGTCTGTCTGTCTGGCTGGCTGTTTGTTTGTTTTTCCGCACAGAATAAATATGATTTTCTCTGCAACAGTTGGTCCGATTGACGGGAAATTTTCACACCATTGGTGCAACTCCACCTGTAGAATTTTAAACGATAATTATGACGTCATATGTCATGTGGCATGGGCGCCATCTTGGAAAAACTGAAAAACTGTGCCCCTTTATATCTCCGAAAGCGCTGCATAGAAAAAATTGATTCATGGCTCATTGTAAAGAACTCTCCATGTGGAATAACATATGTTAATGATGTCATTGCTGCCTCCATTATGACGTCAATTACAAAACTTCATCCGATCAAGATGAAATTTAGTGAGCATCATCGAGGTATAAATTGGTGAAGAAAAAAAATGATGATGATGTCATCGGTCACATGGTTCGGCCGCCATATTTGTCTTAAAAACACAAAAGCCTTTAAAACACTGAAAACACGTCCTAATGAGGGTCTGCAATCTCTGATTGCTCTTTTGTACACCGCTCCTTTCCTATGCCATCTCCAGGCATTGCAAATCGTCATTGCTGGGCAGCGAAGGGGGCTCGGCAGTGACGCACGCTGAAAGGGAGTACTCAGTTTTCACTCTGGTTGTTTGTTTGTTTTCTTTCTTGTTTTCTTGTTTTCTTGTTTCTTGGTTGTCCGGACGATATCTCAGCCATCCTTTGAGCTCGGAAGCTGAAATTTCGGCACAATAGTGAGCAAGTCCTTTGTCAAAAACGGTATTTTTTTTTTTGGATTAATCAATAAATTGAGGAGTTATTTAATTATTAGCGATTAATTAAGTACTTATTTAATTAATCAAATTTCCTTTCTCTTCTGACCATTAACTCAGGCACCTTTTGAGTTAGGAAGCTGATATTTGGACATGCCAATGACCAGGTGATTTGGCTGCAAAGGATATTTTTGATTTATTAATTAATCAATTAATCGATTAATTATTTAATTATTCGATTAATGACAAAAAAAATTTTTTTTTTTAAGTTACAGATTCTGATGAAATAGTGGTAGTTTATGTGTTCTCTGACCAAATTGATTAATAATTTAATTTTTTTATGATTATTATTTATTTATTTTCATTATTAATCATTTATTTATTTTCTTTCTCATTTGGCCAATATCTCAGGCACCTTTTGAGCTGGGAATCTAATATTTGGACATGAGTGACCATGTGATGTGGCTATCAAGGATATTTTTGATTTATTGATTAATCATTTCATCTATTAATTATTTATTGATTAATCGATTAATTATTTATTGAGTAATCAATTAATTATTTAATTTTTTATAAATGACTTATTTAATTAAATTTCTAAAAGATACATCTTTGGATGAAGCGCTAGTGGTTTAGTTATGCGATTAGCCAATTGATTATGAAAATATTTTGTGATAATCTTTTATTGATTTTAATTATACAATTAATCAATCAATTAGTGTATACCTCTCCCTCCCAATGCAGCCCCAATGAGCTGCACTGCGGTATTGCCGGGCGCCGGAGGCGCCCCGGCAATGCCGCGCTGCAGCATATTTAATTATTTGGCATGGGGCGGTGTACTTTGAATGTATGTGTACTTGTTTAGTTATTAATTGGTATACAAAACCAAGTGATATTGAGAAAGGCCCTTACAATTAGAATAAACGATTATGCGGTGTGAACAATACATTAATGATGTTACTTCAAGTTTGATTTTGAACAGAGCATAATTATGGATGAAAATAATATTATTCACATGTATTCTGCCATATCACTGAATTTGAGGCCCAATTCGGTATGTTGCTCATGCATGTGCAAATACACATGAATTTTTGCTTTTTTCTGCTATTTATTAATTTTCTATTTTCGGTATTTTGCTATTTATTAATTATTTTCTTTTTTGCATTTTTGCATTGCTTTTTTCCCAATATTTTATCTTGGAACATTTACTCTCTTCCTTGTTCCCTCATTTTAATCATTCTCTTCCACCCAGCTACCCTAAGAACCGACCTTCCCTTGCTGGGATAAATTTTCATCCGATGTTATCTTTTCCAACCCTTCTCTTATAAACCTGCCGCTGTGGTTTAATCAAAATTCAGGCTCTGTATTCCAATTGAATTGATTTATTATGCGGTGCAACAATTTCCAAATCAGACATTATTTGTCTTAGCATGACCTTCATTCAGCCATTGATTTCTGACACCGTTATTGCTCTCCCTGAATACAATTTATAATGCTATACCATCGTTGCGGTGTGGTCATATATTGTATATCAAATTTTCAATTCCATCCACAGTCGTCCCATTGACCCTCCTCCTCTCACAGGCAATGCTCAACACTTCGACACCGTATACAACTTAGCCGATATATAAAGCACTTTTGATGGACCTGGCTTACCTGTTCCTTTCAACCACAATGCCATTACAAATTGATGTCGTGATTTTTCACTGTTATCATACCAGCTGATTACAAATCAAACCTTCATCTGAGTCTCATTGTCCAGTAGCTAAGGTTTTATATGAAGTCTGAGGTCATACCCAATCCATGTTTTTTCTCCCCTGCTTACTTCATTAATTTCTGCCTTCTTTGGTCTCTCCTAAATCTATTTATTATCAATTTCCGGGATATGTTTCATACATTACACTGTGCCTTTTGAAAATTCTGGTGACAAATCTCCTTATCTAGACTCCCAAATACTTTCTGGGGTTGTCGGCTTCAAATAATCGAGCCAAATCAGGAAAGGTTCTACATCTATTCTGACGGGAATTGATTCTCGCCGTGTCTGACTCTGACTGGTCTCCAATTTCAAATTCAGTCGACATTCTTCTTCCCTTGGGCTACATTGAGTTCCTATAAAAAGGAAGTTAAAACAGTAAATGTTTCCCTCAACATTATTCAATACTTGTCCTAAATGAAGACTTTTTGAAGAGTTATCCCTACAAAATGTCTCGAGTCTGGTGGAAGAGCCATCACTGCAAAATATTTGCGGAAAGCAAATTTCTGTGAGAAAAGCAAATTCAGGTTTCAAATTGTGATGTTTCATAAATGTGAGGTTTCCAACTGTCCCTCAAATCTCACTCCAGCAATAGTCATATCTGTCTCTGTATACCATGTTTTATTACCCTGCGCTCACGAAGCGAAAACAGGGTTAGTCATTCGGTTGCGTGGGTCCAATTCAATCTGTACGTATGGCGTACGTGTCTGCATTTTTAAAATTCATTTTCTCGGCAACCGTTGGTCCGATTGACACAAAATTTTACCATAGGAGCACCTCCTCCTGTATAAAAAATTTTTAAATTAATAATCATGACGTCATGGGTCACGTGGTATGGACGCCATCTTGGAAAAACATTACACCTCTATCTCCAAAACTGCTCCATGGAAAAAAAATTAACATGCCTCATTGTCAAGTATTCCCCATGGGGAATAAGATATGTCAATGATGATGTCATCAGTTCCTTAATTATGACGTCATAATCCAAGAAGTATAACCCTTCATCCGATCAGTATGAATTTTTTTTTCTCTGCAGTTGTTGGTGGCACGAAATTTTGACCATGGGAGCTCCTCCTTCTGTAGAATATTTTAACGATTATTATGACGTCAAAGGTCACGTGGTATAGGCGCCATCTTGGAAAAACCGAAAACCGTTGCACCTCTATATCTCCGAAACAGTTCCATGGAAAAAAAGTCAACGTGGCTCATTGTAAAGAACTCCACATGGGGAATAAGTGTTGATAACGATGACGTCATTTGTGCCATAATTACGACGTCATATTTCGAAAGGGACAACGCTTAGTCTGATCAGTTTGAAATGTATTGAGCATGATCTATGCAACAATTATATTACAGAATACAATCTTGTGATGTAATTGCTCACGTGGTCTGGCAGCCATATTGGATCAAAGAAAAAACGTCAAAAAACAGAACAGTTGGCATACACCAAGGTGACTGCACAGGGTAAGTTTTTTTTTTTTGTTTTTTTTTGCATACTGAATCGAGGCTCGTGAAAGAGCTGACATTTACTTCACAAACAAATCAACCAGACAAACAAAATACCCAAAAAGAGGGAGCGGAAGACAAGATGGGGAGAGATGGGGAAGCACACAAACACAACATCCGAGAGCTGGGAGACGTGTGGAAGGGAGAGGGCCCGGGGGAAGGAGGCATGGGAAGGGAGGGGGGGGGGGGAGGGAGAAGTATAAAACACAAGGACACCAAGGACTTCCTGGACAGAAGTTGGTATTTCAAAAAAGTGGAATTGGGGTGAAATTAGCGGGGGTAGAAAAGATCAAGGTTTTGGATGGGGGAAGATAAGAGATGGTGGCGAACAGCTGTTTTAAAGACTTGGAGGGTGGAGTGGAATTGAAGAGAGTGAGAGAGTGAGGGAGTTTGTTCCAGAGGCAGGAGAAAAGAGGAATGAAGGAGTGAAGGTGAGCAGAGAGTCTTGATTTTGGCAGTTTAAGCATAAGAGGGTTGCAGGCAGATCTTGTGCGACCTGTAGGAATATTTGTGGGACAGAGCCCAGAGGGAGCTGGGGGGGCAAGGCTAGAGAGGAGTCGGTAGAAGACGGAAAGACCACCAACCTGCCTGCGGTGAGTGAGTGAGAGGCCCTCAGAGTTGGCTTCATCGCGGGAGATTCCAATGATTCTGAATGCTTTGGTTTCAACAGCGTGAAGACGAGCTAGGTGTGAGGCAGGAGCACCAGCCCAGAGGGGAGAGCAGTATTCTATGAATACCATCTCGTTTATAATGGCTTTGAAGGAACTGCGCTCCAACGCGAGTCGAAAGAATTGACGCGACCAAAGACGGAATTCGTCCGAGTTGCTTTATTGAAACAAAACAGCTCAGGTATTCTGACAAGCCCGTTTTTCGGGCAACAATATATATACACATTTATGTCGGGAAGTTTGCCCGGCAAAAGCTATACCGGGCATGCCCGGGTATCAAGGGCGAGCCTTGGAAAGGCGAGTCTGGACCTGCCCGGGCGTGTTTGGCTGCGGCCTGGCAAGTCGAGGCTGGGCGTGCCCGGGCGCTCTGGGCGAGCCCTGGAAAGGCGATAGCGGGCATGCCCGGACGCTCTGGGCGAGCCCTGGAAAGGCGATAGCGGGCATGCCCGGACGCTCTGGGCGAGCCCTGGAAAGGCGATAGCGGGCATGCCCGGACGCTCTGGGCGTGCCCTGGAAAGGCGATAGCGGGCATGCCCGGACGCTCTGGGCGAGCCCTGGAAAGGCGATAGCGGGCATGCCCGGGAAAGACGAGACCGGGCGTGCCCGGGAGGTTCGGGCGTGCCCGGGAACAGTGAGTCCGGGCATGCCCGGGAGAGGCGCGTCTGGCCGTGTTCTGGCCGGTGCAAGGTGATTATGTACATCCAGCGGTAACCGCTACAGCTTCACCTATAACGCTGAACAATTAACGAGTTCTCTGAGAAGGAACTTCAAGGCAGAAGAAAGCCGTTAGGCCCATCAATCCTGCACAATGGTTGCCATCCTATGGTTGTTTGTCCATGCTCCATCAATTTTAAATGTGGTGTCAAGCAAAGAAGCAGCATGTACGACATTTAGTCTTTGAAATGACTAACTAGGTTGGAGTTCGAACTGTCGACCGCCAGGATTCAGAATGGACGCTTTCATCATAAAGGCCACAGAGTTTGGTTCTTAACAAAAAAAAAATTTTTTTTTATCAACTAAAGGTTTCTAGGTTATGTTTATGTCCTGTGAAATATAGTGTGGCAGATGTAGTGAGTCGTAAAGTACAATCTCTGAGCCATTTTTAAATGTGATCCTGAGATACCAAGGTGAAATGAGAGTTCTGCAAGAAGAATATAATGATCAACACCATATACTCCTACCTTTCTGCTCACTTGAGCCAAATAGTAACCACCTATTCCAGCTTTCTCTCCCTCAAGTGTGGTATTTTCAGCAGTCGCCATTAGAGTTGGCTTCAAACTCGTTCAACATTGCGGATCAGGCCTTCTGTTATTCCGTGGGTCCAATTCAATATGTCGTGTTACCAACTTGGGTCTCTGCACATTCTACATACTCTATCTTTGACCTATTATTAATAATAATATAATGAGTTCCTATACAAGGAACCTTGATGCAGGAGGATGCCAATAGGCCCATCAAAGTCTGCGCTATTATTACCAACTTATAGGTTTTTGTCCATACTCCATCCTTTTAAATGCTGAGCATTAAGCAAAGAAGTGGCACGTACCATTTGAAAAAGTATCGCCGACCTCCCGGACTCAGAGCAGACGTTACAACCATTATGTCAATGAGGCTGGTGAAGAGCTTCATTGGCGTAATGAGCCTTGTGGCATAATGGCTCAAACCATTATGCCACCATGGCTTTTTTTTGTAAAAACCAACTTTCCCTTCAACCTCTCCTGTCCTTTCTCTGCCCCACTTGCCTCTATGATCATATTCTTGTGAAAGTCAAACTCTGTCTTGTCAGAGAACTGCCCCAGTGCTGCAGAGTCTGAAGTTTGTCCCAAGGCTGAGCATCAGATACTACAATTTGATGGGTTTTTTATACAAATTCAAGGCTCGTGGAAGAGCTAGAACACAGAACAGATCAGGATGCAACAGAACAAAGGGAGCAACAGAAGAGAGGGGTGAACACCCACAGCAAAGCCAGGGGACAAAATAGATGGATATAGACAAACCAAGGATGCGTGTAAGAATGAGGGGTAGAGGAAAATGCAAGGGGTGGGCAAGATGGATGCAGGAGCAATCGCTCAGGAAGGAAAAACAGAAAATTTGGGGAGGGGAGGATGATTTAATGCGGTTAGAAAATATCATGGTTTTGGATAGGGGATGATTTGAGATGGTGATGAAAATCTGTCTAGAAGACCTGGAGGAACGAATGATATTGAAGAGAATGTGTAAGTTGGATCCACTGGTGAGAAAAAAGATGAGTGGTGAGCAGTGATTCTGGATGTTGGTAGTTTCTCCAGAAGAGGGTTGATGGTGTGGACCACATGTGCTCTGCAGAAGCATGGGAGAGGTGGGGGACAAAGTATGGAAAGCTAGAGTCGAGGGTGCAAGACCAGAAAGGAGGCAGTGGAAGACAGAGACCATCGACCTGTCTGTGATGGCAAAGTGATAGGCCCATAGACTCAGTCTTTATCTGAAAAAATGGTCTTCAATCTCCCAATATGTTCTCTGTTTTACAGCGACCCAGTTCTGCTTGCCGGGCACTTTTAACCTACCCCTACTAGTGCAAAATCGGATTCAAATCATTTTTTAAACATAATTTTCAGCATTTAGATGAAAAAGTGGCAATTTCAAGATTGTTTCAAGGTCTGTTCTTGAATGCAAATGAGATTCATGAGAATATAGGAAATATGAGAAATATCCATGGATGAGAGGTGCTGGGTACATACCATTTCCTGTTTATATAATCTGACAAAAGCAGTGGATACAACACACATACAGTACACAAACACTCGTAGAAACACACACACACATACGGATAGTTCTCCTTTTACCAATAGATGCAAAAATCTAGTATAATTTATCTTGTGACCCTGGAACCAAAAAAAAAAAACTTATATTTATAATGACCCTCACAACCCATACAGCTCTCACTCCCACCCTAACGCTCATCCTCCCAAATATGAGTAATACTAAATGTAATTTCAAACCTACCCTGTGCATTCACAAGCCCCAGCTATGAGCTTCATCTCATTGATGTTGAGAAAAAACTAAACTAGAAACAGTGTCTTCCTCTGTGAAGTCTACCTGAATGTTGGCAATGATGGCATTATCTTTCTAATAATGAAGACTCCATTGAATAAATCACCAAGCCTGCCATGTTCACATAAGGTAATCCCACAAGGTATAAAATCCACTCACTGGCAGGGATGACCAGTGAAGTCAGGTAGAACACCCAGGTCCACAGCCTGTCCACAGGCCATGCACAGACCAACATCGTCAAGAGTTTTTGCAGTATTGGCTGGAAGATGTAAACTTTTTGGGCAAGTTTATCAGATAGTTCTCCAAATATTTTGTTGTGCAGATACACAGCCCTTTCTTGCTGGTACATTTCCAAGTATTTTTGGCTTCTTTTAAAAGTAAGATATGCACCCCGATGGACAGTGTTGATAGGGGTTTCCTCGCATGCTTACTGAGAATTCTGGGGCGGATTACATCATTGCAAAAGCACATATTGCTTTATTTCCTGAAGATTATAATCCAAATCCTTATTGGAAAAAAGGCTTCAATGCAGACTGCTTGAAAGAAGGCAGAATGTCTGAACTAACCGTTCTCCAAATGTCATGCACCTAACCCATGCCTCTCTGTCATCATGCGGTTCTCAACAGCATCCTTTCATCCACTCCACTACTGAAGGCTGGAGTGGCACTTTGCAATGGTTTGGTTCCATTTTACTTCCTCATAAACTTGTATAACCTTCCCGGTGTGTACCCTGGTTTAGAATAGGTACACCGTATCCCTGCACATCGTAAGAGGCGACTAAGGGTTGGCGTCAGGAAGGGCATCCGGCCATAAAAACATTGCCTCAAAAAGAGAACCATGATTGCCATGGGGCCCGCAAGGCTAACCCCTGCTCTAGCGGGGAAAATGGCCTTAAAACGATCATTCATTCATTCATATAAACTTGTATAACCTACCTGATGCCTTGTAAAACACTCTTTTCCACTTTGAGATGATTTACATCAAACCCCGTCCCAACGACAAATCGCCAGCAGCTGCACCTCTTTCTGCACTTCCGGAATGGATCAGATGCTCGTCCAGCATATTGAAATTGAAATGTCATTCAATCGAAGCAGAATTCACATTCTCACATTTTTCTTGGGAAGTATTGTCCAGCAAGCCCAACAATCTGTATACTTCCTTATTCAGTCACTGGATGAAATTGAGACCCTTGAAGTACTGGGAATGACCATCACCCATGACCTCAACTGGAAAGACCATCATGGCTGACCACCACCTGACATCAAATGGCTATCATGCTAAAGGCTTCCTCAGTAAATCTGAACTTTTCATGGCTTACAAGGCCTTGATTTTTTTTCTCCTTCTTGTGTATTTATCTCATTGAATGAATACAATCATAGTTTTCCCTTCAGGGCTCTCGTGATTTTACTATCCCTGTTAACTTACGTCACTCACAGTCACAGCACCTCTTTTAATTTGATGTCTCTTTCCTTCTCTTTTCCTATTTGTTCATCTGCTTCCTTGTCTGTGCCGGGTTGTTTCCACACCAGCCCACTGTCAATATGTTACACTCATGGAGTATCATCTGTCATCTAACGTTTTCATGCGCTTATAGTTGGTACCCCTAAAAATGCCATAATGTAGGGGAAATGAAAATGTTTGTGAGCATTGTAATACAATTTGATATATTCAATACCAGCGGAAGTACCTGGCTTTGCCGGGTAACAATGAGTCATTTCCTGACGGGAATATGAAGAGAGGGGGGGGGGGGAGGAGAGGAGGAGAGGAGGGAAAGGGAGGAGCGAGAAGGGAGGGGAGGGGAGGGTTAGTATTTCACACAAAAATGTTAGTCAATAAAAAATGGGTACGTAAAAACAAAAAGGGAGCTCTGTCTACTGTAATGCCATGGCTTGCAAAAGCAGCCTGAATGGCATTCACCAAGTGGGCGTTAATCATATTTAAAAAGGGTGTTATAAGTTTATAACACACCCAAACTTCCCCGGCCTTGTGAATAATTAATTAAGTACACAGGCATTTCTCACTTCATTTGTAGAGCCCTCACCAAGCGGCTAAGCACTCCAACGAAATGGGTGAAAAGGAACGGCTGGCTTGGCAAGCGATAGCAAGCTGATTGCTTCTGGTTGAAATGGCCGAGGTATTTTAAAAACAGATCGCAGGTACAGTGGAGTGACACCCTATCCCATGGAAGTATGATGGCGAGCCGCCATATTGGTAAGGCTTTTTTGGGTTTTTTCTAATGAGCACCTCGTTAATCATCTTCAAAAAGGTGTTATAACACACCCGAACAGCCAGTTTTCATCATTGAAATCTGTTGGAGGTCCAGGTGTATGTATGGAAAGTTTGGGGCCGCTAGGTTTCATGGTTTTGGAGTTATGGAGGAGACGGACGGATGGACGGACATTGCCTTTCATTATTATAGATTATAACCGTTTTCATTTATAATTTGTAGCTGTTGAAACTTTCTTCTCACCCTGTTAAATTCCACTCTGTAATATTTATGTTTACATTGATGATCTTCATATTTAGCTGACAGTTCACTCTACTTTCATGGCATCTATATGGTTAATCAACACTTGCCTGAGGCAACCTACTTCTTAACGGATCACACTGAGTGTGAGATTTGTCAAGATTGAAAGACATGTTCCACTCGTTTGCCCAGTCTGTGATATTGTCCAGGTCTGCGGAGAGTGAGGAGGCTGAAAACTGCCGATCTGAGGGTTGAGATATGGAGCGGCAGATAGTGGAGTCATCAGCAAGGACATAGAGAGGATTTTGCAGAGAGTCAGAGAGATCATTGAAGACCAGAAAAAGCACAGGGCCCAGAACACTACCTTGAGGAAGTCCAGCCTGAACAGGAAGGGGAGATGAGAGAAATCCATTCAGGGCCACTCGTTGACTACGACCAGAGAGGAAGTCAGTGAGCCATGAGTGGAGATTTCCCTAAATACCATAGGAGGTGAGTTTGGTGAGCAGAGCTGGGTGCCAGACCGTATCGAAGGCACGTGATATGTCAAGTGAGACAGCTCTGATTTCCTGTTTGGCATTGAGGACCTCCATCCATTGTTGAGACAGCAGAAGCAGCATGTCCCGAGTAGAATGACCTGGTCTGAATCCAAATTGATGTTCAGAGATCAAACTATTGGATAAAAGATAGGATTTGATGTCAGAAGCGATGATTGATTCCATGACCTTGCTGATGATTGGGAGCAGGCTGATTGGTCTATAGTTGCAAGGATCTGTTTTTGCACCTTTTTTGTGTAAAGCGGTAATGTTGGCTGATTTCCAAGCTGATAGCAGATGACCTTGAGCAGAAGAGAGGGGGAAGAGAACAGAGAGAGGGTGAGATAGAGCAGCAGAGCAGGATTTTAGGACTCCATGTGGGTGATAAATTTTTCCGTCTTAATCACACAACAAATGAAATATTAGGTGTACCCGAAAGTAATGTAGTTGGTTAAGCTGTGTATTGCTCTATTATAAACGACATTACATTCCGGTACACCTCATACACAATTACACCAAACCACAGCCAAGCATCCTGATATTTTCATTTTTTAAAGGTTTTTCTTTGACTTGCTTGTGTTTTGTTAATTTTTGCATATTTTTTTTTCTT